>NC_056730.1:36775292-36820292 GCF_019279795.1 Protopterus annectens
TTGGTCCGTTGCATGCTGCTGTGGATTATCTCTGAGTAGTATTATATAGTTTTATTCAGCTTTCTAGCTTAGTTGTTTGTGACCCAGTTGGGACTTTGGACATATCCATTTTGATATCTTCTCTCAGTTTCACCTAATTTCCTTATTGACTTTTTGTTTAATTCCTGTAACACATTTGTTAATTTTAGACAACAGTGGCGTGTTCATCATTTTCTTTCTTAGTTGCATAGTAGTAGGTATAGTAGTAGTAGTAGTAATAATATTAGTATTAATACTATTTTTCACTTCTTCCTGCTATAGATTGTGTTATGCTGGAAAAATATTTTATATGTAGTTTTAATGTCTTTGTACATGGATCCAGAAAGATCCCCAGTACTAGGATTAAGGTTTGTTTCAAAAAGATCTTGTTTCCACAATGTGATATTTTGTGATTCAGTCATTTTAACTATAATGTGGAAAGACCACATTCTCAACTAATGTGCATGTCTCTGAATTGCTATTAACGACAGTATATGCAGATCAGTACTTCCTGTGGTAATTATAACTGGTGGCCAATGAATCGTGTTAGCATGGGCACCCCTTATTCACTCAGCCAGACACAATACACACACACACACACACACACACACACACACACACACACACACACACACACACACACACACACACACACACACACACACACACCACCAGGCCCTACCTGTCCCTGAGTTGACAGAGTATCCTTGAGGTGCCCTCTGTGTTTTCACTCGCCTTATAAATCAGTGCCAGATATTAGAGTTTCAGATTTCATATCCTCCTGTAAATGCATGCTAATGCAAAAACTGTTATTCTAATGATTTTCTAAGTTTATAAGAGGAATAATTAAAATCTGTCCCTGACTGTGTGTCTTGGTCCCATCATTAATTATAGTTTTGTCTAATTTCTTACACTATGATGTTGAGAGGTATGCCTTTATTTGTCCTTTCCATCTCTCTTGTAACTTACAAACTGTTGAGGCATTGAATAATGCCCGAGATCCTCATTATATAATTAAAAACACCTTGCTACACTAGCTTCTTAGTTAGTGTAGTAGATTAATGTCATTATTTCAAGGGAACAGGGTTTAAAGCCTTTGTCTCTCTCTTTTGTAATTCCTTTTTTTAAATATTATAATGGTTGCATCAACTTATTTCTGGTGTCTAATGGTGACGCAGAGGACTAATATCCCCTTGTGAGAGGTGGGAGGGTGCAGGGTTTCAATGTTTTTTAGAGCATTTAAGACAAGCTATTTAGGGTATCTTTGGTATCTAGTGTCCTCCCCTTCAAACCCATGTTATGTGTAACTGTTGTTAAGGCATGATGTTAAGTGTTATCCCTGGTGGCTAGTGTTTCCCCCAACCCTTGTTATGCACAAGTGCCATTAAGGCACAAATTGTAAGAATTATGCACAAGTGCCATTAAGGCACAAATTGTAAGAATTATCCCTGGTGTCTAGTGGTCCCCCCAGACCCATATCTTTATGAAGGTCCTTTAAGGCAGGAGTTGTAAGAATCATCCCTGGTGTCCAGTGGTTCCCCAGACCCACACCTTTGTGAAGTACCTTTAAGGCGTGAGTTACCTAAGTGTTTAGTGGTTTCCCCCTGACCCAGTTTTGCAGGATTTATTTGTTAGTGTAGGGGGGAGTGTGGAGGTATGACACTCCTCCTATCACAGACACACACACACACACACACACACACACACACACACACACACACACACACACACACACACACATATTCACACATTCATTAAACAAATGCGTACACATGCAAACACACAAACACATACATATGTCCCCCTCCCCACCTGATTGCACTTATGGGCACACATTCAACTACACACACACACACACACACACACACACACACACCTCAACCTACTCTTTCTCTACCCACTTACTACAGCTTCCCAGGTAGACAAACCCTCACTCATGCAATCTTTCACATATGTATATACACACCCACACACAAAACACTACTAGACTGCTAAACTTCCCAGCACTTACCTCTACAATAATGGATGAATATGAGCTTTTGGCAGTATTCATTAACATGCTTAACCAGAAACAGCCATGTTCATTTGCACAACCAAGTAATTATTGCAGGCAGTTCTTGGGGGGAGCACATGACTAATTAGCATATGCCACACCTCCAGTATGTCTCATTAACATCTAGCAAAGTCATGGAGACAGGCCCCTGCAGTACTGCATGTCTTCGTGCAAACGCAATATGGTAGTGTGGTCTCTGAATATGGAAAGGATTGTGTGAGGTATACACAAAGTAATCTTTCTGAATCTGACCCGTAGTTACTTTCCTTGGTCATTATTCTGCTATTCATTTTTTCCAATTCATGTAAGTGTAAAATGCTTTGAAAAAAATCACTGCAATGAAAATGAATAAAAGTTTTTAATAATATTATCTGTATCACTGCTTTTGTCACTATATGAATAATTGTCATTCTCCAAATATATTTCAGTTGTATGGAAGGCAGAACATAAATATTCCATATTATGAAATTAACAATTAACACCTTGAAAGACACCTATGTTTTCCTGCAGCATATCATTATTGTCATTTTAACCCACAGATTTTTACCTCATAAAGTAATTGAATTTTTAAAATATTTAGGACTAAAGTCTCCCCGATGATGTAAAACCAAAGATTTTTTTTCTTTTTTTCTCCTCTATTGTGTGACCATGGAGTTAGTATGTATAAGTAACTGAGTGTGGGAGTGAATCCTCTCCAAATGGGGATTATAGGGGGCTTATCCCCCATAAATGCTTTTTTATTGCATGTTTCATGGAGTTGAGGTGCCACAGCTTGCTTCATCTAGATGGATATTAAAGGAAACCTACACTCTTAACATATTTCCCTACAGTATAAATTCCTCCCTGGAGAATGATGACCAGAATACATATTAATAAAGTATGACTGAGCAGTTTCTTCTTGTCTGTACATTTCTATCCAAGTGGAATTCTTCAATGCACATCATGATAGGGATGAATGAAATATCATGAAACTTTATTTAGGAATTTGTTATTCTTGTTCTTAAATTCTGCCTATAAAATCTGAATTGTTTTTGACAATGAAAATGCACAAGTTACTTGCAGTTCTTTTTTATTTGACAGTCACTGAGGTCATAAAGTTTTCAAGCTCAAACTTGACATTTTTGACTGTGTACTGATATATAAACCTGCAGTCTTTCCCTTTCCTGGGTTCATAAGAGGTCACTAGGCTAATGGCCACAGGGCCTTTACAAGCCTAGCTGTGTAAGAATCAGAGCACCCTTACTGACCATAGCTAGATGGTTATTGTTACAGAGTGAGTCTATGATCAGCACCAACTGCCCCTGTCCATGAGGGACATAGGTTCCACCCCCTAGGGTGATTTATGGCCATCCATCCAGTTGTCAAGGTTGTGCTTAAATAGGGTCATTGAGGAACTCTGCTTGACATGGAGTGGGAGCTTATTCCAGAGGAGCAGCAATCTCTTGGAGATATATCTGCCTCTCCAGCATGTTCTGTTAATGTCACAAGCTAGGCTGAGATCCCTGGAGCAAGTTACTCTTGTCCCATTTGATTTGCAGATGTGCAACATTTCTATTAGGGCAGGGTCAGAACCTGCTCTGTAGGCCAGGCACAGATGGCATTTCATCAGCCTGTGTGATACAGAACAAAGTGACATGGCTTTTCTTTTGGAGGCTCTGGATTCTCTTGGTTGGAAACCTCTGTGTTCTCTCCAGCTGCTACAGGTGTCTGGTGAGGTACATGCAGAAGGGAACATTGTACTCATTTAGTGGTCTGAGCAGGATCAGGGTCAAGTACAGAGGAGTTATAACTTCCCTAGTCTTGGATGTGATGCTCTTATTTATGAGATGTGCAAAGTAGAATGCTTTTCTTACCACTATGGACACATAGTGATTGAATTTTAGATTGCTATCAACCTGTGTCCAAATGTTTCACATCACTGACTGAGCTTAGAGGGGTGCTATTTATATCATAGTTAGCAGAGGCTATTTGTCTGCCACAGGTGATAATGAGGCCTTGTTTTGCATTAAGTTTGTTTTGCAGAGTCTGTGACTCTGGCACCAATCATGTTTGTGTCAGCCTCTTCTGTAATATGTTACATACAATAAAGGGGACTCTATGATTGCGCCCAGTTTACAGTCATCTGCAAACTTGGTAAGCCACAGCCAATCTATCTTCACATGGATTTCAGAGAAATAGATTCCAAATAGTAGACAGCCCAATACAGATCCTGTGTTACCCCACTGGTAACTGGTCTACTGGTGGATGTGGACTCCCTAACTCTGACAGTGTGCGTTCTGTCAGTGAGCCAGTTAGCTACCCATGTAGTGACATATGGGTTAATCCCCAGCTGGGAGAGTTTCTCTATGATACCTGAGTGGGGGATTGTGTCAAAGGCCTTGGCTAAATCAAGATAGGCTTTGGTGACATTCTCAAAGAAGCCCACTAGGTTTAATAAGCAAGATCTACCTTTGACAAAATCAAATTGAGTTGGGTTAAGAGTCTGAAGGTTACCTATGTCCTTGTGGATAAGGCCCATGATGATTCTTTCCATGGCCTAGCAGATAAGACTGGTTAGGCTTATGGGTCAATAGTTTCTAGGGTCAGTTGATGAACCCCCCCCCCCTTTGTGCAAGGGGATTACTGTTGCTGTTCTCCACTCTGCTGGAACAAAGCCAGTGCTCAGGCTATGGTTAAAGAGACTGCTGAGTAGTTCCACTAGGTCATCTTTTAGATTGCTTAGGAAGCAGCCTGGGATGTTATCTGGTCCCATAGAGGCCATGATTTTGGCTTTGGAGAGCAGTTGTATGACCTGTTTTTTGGAGATACATGGTAGAGGACTGGTGTCAGGAATGATTTGGGGTATGCCTGCGGGGGAAAAGTTATTGTCAAATCTGTTGGCTAGCAGGTTGGCAACTTCCTCAGGTTTAGTGTGAGTGGTACCTTCCACTATAAGTTTGGCACACAGCTGGGCATTCCCTTTTAGGTTTCGGATGTAGTTAAAGAATGCCTTATGATTGTCTTTAGCTAGGGATGCTAATTTAGTCTTGTAACTAGCCTTAAAGGACTTTACAAGATATATGATTTGCTTGTTCAAGCTGTGGAGGGTGTTCTTCCTCTGTTGAGTAAGTATACTTATAGTTGACCAGGGTGGCTTGTTTTTTCGGGAGGACCTGCTTTTGTGCCTGTTAGCTACAGTCGAGTCAATGCATTTGTTTAAGTGGCTATATAGGTAATTTGTGTACTCCTCTGCATAGGAGTCATTGTTGGCTGTGTTGGCAGGGGCTTTGAAACTTTTTATACCATCGCTTAACAGGCAATAGTTTGCTTTGGATACATTTTTCAGTTTTTTACTCCTGTGGGGTGTCACGTTTGATCTTTACTTCTAATGACACAGATTTATGGTCTGACCTTACCAGGGAGGGCAACACACAGGGGTAGTGCAGTGACCCCTCCCCCATGTTGGTGAGTACTAGGTTCAGGACATTTGAGCCCCTTATGGGTGTGTAGACCAACTTTTCCAGGGAATATGAATTACCAAAGTCCAGGAACCTTGTAGAGATCATGTTTGTACTCATGTACGTTGCCCAGAAAATGGAAGGATAGTTGAAAGGTGTTTGGCTGTATACTGAGTGACTCCAGCAAGTCCAGGTAGGTGGTGTGCTTCTCCTGGTTCATGGTGGGGACCTGTAGTTAGCGATGATGTGGAAGGGTATTTTGCTTACAGTCATTTGGACCTGGAGTAGCTCAATGAGTCTTACTGTTTCACCAGTCTCGAAGTGTATTTATATTTAATGAAGATGACTACACCTCCAACTTTTGTTCTTTCATGCTCATTTTGGGGTCTAAACATGTGAAGGGCATTGTAGCCTTGTACAGCCAGGGTGCTTTCTGTGGCCTTGAACCAAGTCTCAGTGACTGCATGGTAGCATCTTCCAAGGTAATGAGTGCTTCCAGGGAGTGCAGTTTACTGTTTAAGCTCTTAGCATTAAGCAAAATGACCTTTAGTTTGTATTTAGTGGATTTCTTTATGTCAGAAGTTTTTCTGTTTGGACATTTCCTAAAAAAAGCACTATGGGTGAAGCAAGTATCTTTGCCAGTATTCAAAAACCTTGAGGAGGCAGGTGAAAGCCATCTCTGGCAAAACAACGTGACCATGTCTTCCCAGGGTGACAGATACTGGATCCCCACAGAGTGAACCAGAAGCTAAGCCAGTTATTGAAATCAATCATTTTTTGTCTGTATTTTGGCATCATCCTAGGTGAATGTATAATGCTGCTTAGAGCTAGGGATTTACCTGCCTGGGACACATAATTTGAAAGTTCAGTCATATCTCTCTTTATATAGTCCAGAGAGGTACATCTCAAGTCATTCACTCCGATATGTACTATGACAGAATCATAATGGTAATTGTTTCTGAGAGACTTGAGTGCGTGCATGATTTGACAGATCCTGGCACCTGACAGACAGCGGACTGTAACATTCTCCTCATTCAACCTGGTGAGGGGGACATTTGTGTGTCTCACTATTGAGTCAGCTATGACCAGAACATTAGTTTTTCAGGTTTTGCTTTAGGGAATTAATTATTGAGACACTGATATGTGTGTTGTTATGTGTAGTGGTGGATTCTGTCCATGTACCAGTATGTGTGTGTTGTTTGCACTTGGGAGGTCTCTGGACTTTTGGTAGGCTCATAGTGAGTACCTCCGCATATGCGGGTTTATGTGTTTTGACCTTTTCTTATATGACAGGAGAGGTGTGTGTGCTGACAGCCTGTTGTATGTCTTGTTTATTGTTATGTGGGAGGACTGATTCTAATTTCATGGTATAGTTACATCTCTCACATAGTGCATTTGTTTGCTTTAGGAACACGTGGTTGTCAGTATACATGAGGCAATTGCTACATTGCCTCAGGATGCCCATGTCAATCAGACTGGCTAGAGAAATGGTGGGAAATTGTCCATCCATTATGGTAGATATATAAAGTAGTAACTAGGGGAGGATGGGCTAGACGGATCAAGATTTGTTGTAAGATAAACAAAAGCGGCTATTCTGTGGAGGACTAGGGGTGGAAGACTGTGTCGGCACCTCAGAATGTACAGCTGAGTTCCTCGCTGGGCAGCAATGCATAACTGTGTTGCACACAGAGAGGCAGTAGAGCTAAGGAGGGTTCTGTAACAGATATCTGGTAAAGTTGTGTTTCTAAGCATTTGTGTCTATGAATGGCAGTGCTAAACCCCATTGTGCATTGTGCAAACCCGCACAAAAATATGAGGCTTAAATACAAGTAAAGTTAAACATTTTTAAAGCAAACTAACCAATGGGAAAGCCCAAGACTGAGCCTTAGTCCAGCAATCCCCAACTCAGGTGTGTCCTGAGCCACACACTTCTGATACACAGGTACAAGAAGGCCCTCTTAATGTAAGATGGATGGTTTTAGAGTTCCAGTGAAACCAAACAGTCTAGATTCAGCAAGTCTGAATCTAGCCTATGCTAAGAAATTCAGAAGTACTAGGTATTTAAAATGCAGAATAAAACAGTCACAGCAGTAAAAACAGCAAAAATGAAGCAGCAATTAAGCAAAATACAGTTCAAAAAGTGCAATGTATTCTTAAAATATACTTTTTTATGAAAACAGTGGATACCCTGGATTTAGTTCAGATTCACTCCAGATCTCTGGCTAAGGTTGCCAAACTCTGAGCACCTCTGTCAAACTGAGTGCTGGGACTGTAAACTTATTCAGCCTTTTGTAGTCCAAAGGTTAATGAATCTAATAATGACTTAGACCAATTTCAGCTAATTAGCTGAGATTTGCAAGAAAAAATACACTGTGGCTAACTCCTGGAAGAAACATATAAAGGAGGCAGGACCTGATGCTCACAAAATATCAATTTTAAATAAAACTATGCCAACTCAGCAATTGCTTTATTGTTCTAGAAGACCTTTTCACAGATGTAGTAGTACATATTGGAAAGAAATATATATGAATTAGTGCAAAAAAGTCTAACATTTTATTAAGGATTCTCAGACTTAATAGAATTTCTTACTACTTCCATTCTAAGCAAATGGGACGGTAATCTGACAAGACAAACTAGGGTATTGTATTTTTACCTCACAGTGACCTTACATTGCATTCCAGCTTTCTAAGAAAACATCATGTCAGCATAATTGACCCCACAAAAGCATTCAGGGTTAGAAAATAATAAAATTAGTATTAAGTTAATGTGCTGCTTGCAGGTTTGAATTGTGTGAAACATCATACCAAAATAGCAAATGTATGTGTTTTCCCATTTCTGCTCATAGTGATACAGTAAATTAGCTTAGTCTTGAAGAATCATAAGGTAAGCTTGCTGCTGCCGTTTTGGGACATTTGGCAAAGTACAATTCCAAGCTGGAATGACATGCAACAGCTTAATAAAATTTACTGAACCTACTTTATCTTCTACTCATCACTGTACAATATTCATAGTAAATTGATGGATAAATCTATAACTAGATATTATTGCCTTACAAGGTTATGCAGACTAGTAACTGTCCTAATCAAACAAGATGCTTACGATCCTCAGCACAGCAACTTTTGAAAGATACTTATGTTTTTATGTAGTCTATTATTATTGTCAGATAGGCAAATAACCATTATATTCTCCTTGTAACTGGGCTGCACCTCTCCCAGCTAGGTTTTCATATATCGGCTAAAACTTTATCGACACCCTTAGAGCCTTTTTTAGACAGTGCCAAAATTATAACCCTACAAAGATAGTGAAAATGGTTACAAGCAACTTTAAGGTGTTTCTTCTCAGTGCTAGGAGACAAGTCTATCATCAACTTTGAATCCCCTGGAATCAACTTAGCTAAATGAAGACAGATTGACATTTACAGAGCATTCTGCAACACCTTTCAAGTTTTTCAACTCTATCCAGAGACATCCACGCTAAGATAGGAATATTTTTGGTTTGTTGCATTTGTTACTGCTTTATACTGTGATCACTACTATTTTTGAACATTTTAAAGCATTTATTTTATTTTGTGGCAAAAATTGTCATTTCTTTGTTTGTTGTCTTTTCTAGTTCTGTTTACCTTCTAATTGCCTCGCAGAAGTATGAATTAGAAAGGGACTTGGTTGTATGTTGTTAAATCTGCACTTGAAAGCTGGTTCTGCTGTGCTTTTACATTAAGAAATTACAAGATCATTCATTTTGTGGCAGAAAACTAAGAATATTTTCTTGATGTATCCTATGTGTACTTGCTTTATACAGTGATCACTACTGTTTTTGAACATTTTTAAAGTATTTACTTTATTTTGTGGTAAAATAGTTATTTCTCTGTTTGTTGGCTTTTATAGTACTGTTAACCTCCTACTTGCCTTGCAGAATGGTGAATTAGCTAGGGACTTAATTGTTGCTTGTTGCTTAATGTGTACTTGACAACTGCTTTTGCTGTACTTTTACATTAAGATATTTCAGGATCATCCATTTTGTATAAGAAACTATTTACCTGGTCTCTCTGAGTTGGTAAATACACCAGGAAGATTAATGTTTGGTTGTTTATTGGCCAGAGGGCATAGGAGCCAGCTTTCAAGCTTTTTTTCTTTACTATAAATCAGGCAAGTTAGTGCAGAGCTGCACACCAAGCTGCAGAAGTTAGCAGTTCACTGTATAGTAGCAAATGCCTAGACAGTAAAACCTACCTATAAAGCTACTATTAGGTCCAACCCTGTTAAACAGTGTGGCATTATGTGGAACTGTGCTCATAGCACCTAACTTGTGCATCAAATAGCACTGCCATATAGCATCTTGCCCTTAACCCCAGAATTACCCTAGGAGACCCCTCTTAAAACCCACTCACCATCCTAAACAGCCCACCCTATTCCAGGTCTGGACAACATATTCATGCAGTTTCCAAATGTATCTGTTGTCACTTTGTTAGATTTGAGCATCCTAAGGCAAAGTAGGAATTGTGTCATCTTCTCAGACACCCAGTTAATCATTAAAAAAAATATACACAACTTCCTTGGAGGCAAAAAGTATACACACTACCAAGGTTGTTCAAGAATATGCTCCAGGGATCTAAATCTTGTCATCATAATGAACAAAACATGCTGGAGGGATAGGTTCCTGATCCAGAGACTCCCTATACTCTGGAATACACTGCCCATACATGTCAAGCAGAGCACCTCCTTGGCCCTCTTCAAAAGGAACCTTAATTGGATGGGAGATAGGAAATTCACTTCACGGATCACGTCAGTTGCCCTGCTAGACAGGGGTCCAGGGAAGTAAATATTGTGGGAAGAAATATCCAGAGAATTGTTTGGCTAGGCTTGTATAGGCCCTAGGGCCGATAGCCTAGTACCAACCTATGAACCTATACCCACACTACATCCCTCACACACACTCTCCTTACCAGACACACAGACTGTCTTATGCTCAGGCACTTAAAAGAAACCTTCCCAAATCTCAAAGACCTCCAAAGCCATCCAATGGGAACACTGCTCCTCAGGAATCACTTGAATACACATCAAAGGCAACAACAAACACCTCATATATAACTACATCCAATGGTCCAACAGTAAGGCCCATAAAGGAATTGCATACTTTATCTAATACTCTTGTCATTGAGGACCCCATTATGCATCACACAGAAGCTTCATTCACCAGGTTAGACAAGGAGAAGATAATGGTTATTTGCCTATCTGGAGCCAGGATCTGCAGTACCATGCAGACACTCAAGTCACTGCACCCCGGGTATCAATATGATTCTATTATAACCCATGTGGGTGTAAATGACCTGAGGTGTACCTCACTGGAGTATATGAAAAGAGAAATAATGGATTTCTTGGAATATGTGCCACAGATAGTGTATGATCCTTGCACTGAATAGCATTCTACTTGCACCAAGGATGATGCCACAGTATGAACATAAAATGATTGATTTTAATAACTGGCTTAGCTTCTGGTGTCACTCAAGGACAATCCAATATCTCCCAGCATGGGAGGATGCGGTCAAAAGACCATGTTGCAAAGATGGGCTGCACATGTCCCACCTAGGCTTTCGTATATTGGCTAAAATTTATCCACACCCTTAGAGCCTTTATTAGGCAATGCCAAAAAGACAAACCTACAAGCATAGTGAAAAAGGCTACAAGCAACTTTAAGGTATTTCTTCTCAATGCTAGGAGACTAAACTAAACATTCCACATTCTTCAAGCCCCCCCCACTATGGAGTATGTAGACATCTGTGCTGTTACTGAGACTTGGTTTAAAGTCATGAAAAGTACTCTGCCAGTGCAAAGCTAAAGTACCTTCCACACATTTAGACCAAGAACAGCACAGACTGGGGCCAAAGGTGAAGGTGTCTCAATCTACATTAGCAGCAAACATACCTCCATGTTGGTTAAACAAGATGATACCATGCAGCTCATCCAGGTGCGTCATCAGAGATAAAGTTCCTCACCATATCATGGGTAAAAACAGTTCACCATCTGTGTCCCTAGAGTCTACCTAAACCTACATGAGCACTCACCATCCAACCAAACACCCTATTCAAGAGTGACTTTGGGAAACGTTCACTGCCTCAAACTCACAGACAGTAGTGCTTTCTGGACTTACAAACACCCTGCAAGATATATTGCACACTCCAACCAGAGGATCATGCATACTGGATGTGGTACCCAACAACATGGGAGAGCATTGCCCCTCCCCCCCTCCAAGTCATGCCCTCACTATTGAGGCTGGATCACAAAGCTGTCTCTTTTGAAGTACAAATCATCCCAGAAAACCCAGCTAAACTAGTAACAGTTAGCAACTATTCTAAGGCAAACTATGTCCTATTAAGTGACAGGAGACCACAGCTACCTATGCAGAATTATTCATGAAGCCCCTATACAAACATGTGAATGGCTACATAGAGGCTGCCATACCTACCTTAAATAAACCCAAAGCAAATAATAAAAACAAACCTCACTGGTGGAATCCTCACCTAAACAGGGTGTGTAACAAAAGAAGGAAATGCATGGCCAAAATTAAAAAGAGCAACTCCCTTAAAGACAAGTGTTATCTTATACAACTAAACAAGAAGCAAAGAGATCTAGTCAAGTCCAATAAGGCCAACTATGAGGTCAGGATAGCCTCATAGGCTAAAGACAATCACTAGGCCTTCTTTAGTTATGTCTGGAATCTTAGAGGTAACTCACAGCAGTGAGAGGAACTGGCGGTGAATGGAGCTACCTTCACTGATCAGGGTGACATTGCACATCTACTGGATGATAAATTTAGTTCAAACTTCACCCCTCACTCTCCCCTTCCCAACTCCACCAGGCAAAATCAAATCCCTCCAACATACTTCCCCCAACTATCAGCAAGGACTAGGTGCTGGTGGCACCCACTGAAATCAAGAACACTGCCGTCGTGGGCCATGACAGTACATCTGGTTGCCTCTTGAACAGTCTAAAATATGACCTATTAGGACCACTTGAGACACTCTTCAACTACAGCCTTGAAACAGGCTATGTTCCAAGTGAATGGAGGATTTCAACAGTCATTCCCCTCTATAGGGGCAGACTGTCAACCAACCCAGGGAACTACAAACCATCAATTGAACAAGCCTAATATGCAAAGCCACGGAACAAATTATTATAGAAATGATAAACAAGGACACTGGCAACCTGCAGACACTGGACCCATCCCGGTTTCCCTTTGTTAAGGGAAGGTTATGCCTATTTAACCCAGTTAGCTTCTTTGAGAGGGTCACCAAGGCAATGGATGAGGGTAAAACCATGCATACTGTTTATCTTGACCTGGCCAAGGCATTTGATAAATTACTTCACTCAAGCACTGTCGGCAAACTCTCTGAACTAGGCATTAATCCCTACGTAACTCCCTGGATTGCTGTCTGGTTCACAGACAGGACTCAAGAAGTCAGGATCATTGAGACCCTCTCCACCAAGAGACTGGTCACCATCAGAGTGAACCAGGGATCCATGGTGGGCCCACTCCTGTTTGGTATCTCCTTCACAGATGTCAAGGGTAATGTTCAAGGCCTCTGGCTCACTAAGTCTGCAGATGACTGTAAACTGAGAGCTAGTATAAATTCCTTCCAAGACACCAACATTTTGCATGAGGGTTTAACACAGACAAATGACTGGTGACAAAGCTATGGCCTAAAACTCAATGCAAAAAAAATAATTATAATGTCCTTTGGGAAACTCTCAATCCAAGTTAATTACTCCATCAATAACCACCCCTAAGATTCATCCCAGTAGTAACAGATCTCTGCACGTATGTAAGCAGCAATCTAGCCTTCAAACAACACATAGCTAAGATAATAAGAAAATCATTCTATGTCACCCAAATTACAGGTAAGGGTATGACATCCACGGCCAAGAAAATTATAGTACCACTCTACTAGGTCCTTATCAGATCGCCAGGAGAATTCAGGGCATGATTACCCTGCCCTACACTGATTGCCTAAAGGCTCTTTCTCAGTATGCAGTCTCCTACAGGCTGCTGAGAAGGCATCTATGCTTGGCTTATAGGGCTTCCTCATACTCAGCCCTGTTGGATCTGTTGCACTTGCGCAAAACAAACAGCACCAGAAACAACAGATCCAAGAATCTGAACTTTGCTTGTGGCATAAACAGAATAAGCTGGAGGAACAGATATGTGTCACAAAGGATCCACACACTATGGAATAGGCTCCCCATCCATGTAAAACATAGTTCATCCCTGACCCTATTCAAACTAAACCTGAAAACTGGATGGGAAATTGTAAATTTATTCTGGTCTGGCCCACATATCCCTTATGGACAGAGACCTTAGTTATTTCCAAACTAACATGCTCCCCATATAGATAACCATGATACTTGGGGACCCAAATGGTTTAGGGTCTGAGGCTAGGCTTGCAAGGGCCCTAGTGGCCATTAGCCTAGTAACAGTCTATGAACCTATGATCAAGCTCTTGACTTTTTATGAAAGATGTTCATTGATGTTTTCTCAAAAGGGATGTGTGCCAGGAGTGTCAAATCCTTTAAGTGCTTCTTTGAGAAAAACATAGCAAGGACAGCCAAGGATAACCATAAGGTCTTTTACAGCTACGTACATAGCCTAAAAGGTAGGACCCAAGCATGTGCACAACTAATCACCAATGGCATCACATACACTGACCCCACAGAGATAGCAAACCTGCTAGTGAATAGGTTTGGCAAAAATTTCACTCCTTTATCACCTCCAAATATATCACAAACCTTCCCCCCACCCTACATATCTGAAGAGCATGTCATCAAAGCCTTGTCCAAGGCAAAAAACACAACCTGTATGGGATCAGACAGCTTCCCAGGCTGTCTTCTAAATAGGCTAAAACATGAACTAGCATCACCATGAAGTACCCTTTTCAATCATAGTCGAACCACAGGCTTTGTTCCAACAAATGGAGAACAGCAACAGTTTTTCCCCTCCTCAAAGGTGGCCTAGAAACCGACCCGAGGAATTACAGACCTATAAGCCTAACCAGCCTCATTTGTAAGGCCATGGAACGTATCATTATGGACCTCATAAAGACATAGGTGACCTCCAAACCCTGGATCCCACCAACTTTGGCTTAGTCAAGGGCAGATCCTGCCTGTTAAATCTGGTGGATTTCTTTGAAAATGTAACTAGGGCAAATCTTGTGCACACAGCATTCCTCGACTTGGCAAAGGCTTTCGACACAATCCCACACTCTGTAATTACCAATAAATGTAGCAAACTGAATGTAAACACCTTTGCTGTAAGATGGGTTGCCATTTGGCTCACAAACCAGACACACACTATCAAAGTGGGTGACTCCACATCAACCAGCAGACCTGTTAACAGCGGGATGCCTTAGGAGTCAGTGTTGGGCCCCTTACTGTTTGGTATATACTTCTCAGAAGTTCAGGTTAAAACTAAGGGGTTGTGGCTGATCAAGTTTGCGGACAACTGCAAACTGGGTGCAGTTACTGAATGCCCAAATGATGTCAGTATACTCAAGGAGGGTCTTATGTAGACTAAAGACTGGTGTCTTAGTCATGGTCTCAAACTGAATGCAAAGAAATGAATCATCATTCCCTTCGGCACAATGTCTCTTCACACTATCAAATCAACAACAATACCCTAAGTACCCACAAAGTGGTAAGGGACCTGAGATCAGAAGTTGACTGTGACCTTAACTTTGACCATGATGTGTCTGCTGTAGTAAGGAAGTCTTTCTACATAGCACACTTGATTAGTAAAGGCATGCCTTGAGAGCAAAAGAGGTTATAACCCCTTTATACTTGGCGCTAATCTGGACCATAATTGAGTATAACGCCCCATTTGGCATGTACCCTACAGAGCACTTGCAGCAATTGGAGAGACCTCATAGATTACTAACAAAGAAGATCAAGGGACTCCATTACATGCCTTACACAGACCGACTAAAGTTTTATTACTATACTCTGTAACATACAGACTTCTTAGGGGAGACTTATGCCTGACCTACAGAGCAATGTCAGACCCAAACCTAATGAATTCATTGCATATTTGTAAATCAATAAATTAATGCAAGTAAGCTGGCAAAATTACTCCTGAAAAATGAATCCAAGTGTAAGAAGACAGGAGATAATACCATGGCAAAATGTATTTATTAAAATTTCAACACATTTGTAAAGGCAATAAAAACAAGAGATGAGTGCTTTCGGCTTTTCACCTTCTTCAGATCTGCATTTACAAATCTAATGCTGAGTTAAATACTAAAATCAACCGGTAAAATTCAAAATGAATCATCACTAACATCATTTCCTATGGAAGTTACATCATCACTGACATAATTTCCTGTGCAGATTTCACTTCTGTTAACCACACAGGCAAAAAGAGAGGTGTGCCCAATCAAGTGTCATCATCTAAGCTGACACCTTCTCAGAATAGGTTTCATAGGTAGCACTTCATTAAGTCCTGCTGCTTTATCTGCCCTCATGTCAGCAATCCATTTAGTTTCTTCAAGTTCAGACACATATAAGGGATATTAAACATAAAGTTCTCACTAATGCCATGTATAAACACATCAGCGTGAATACAGATAATTTTTTTGCTTTATGGCTTTACAAGTAATAGATCCCAGTATGAGAAGAGGAGATCTTAAAGGTCTAACTGAACATTTTGCCATGGTATTTCTCCTGTTTTCTTATACTTATATCTGTAAATCAAATGGGTCTAGGGCTGCCCATTCCAGGGACCTAAATATGGCCTGCAACTTAAATAGGGCATGCTGGAGGGACAGATTTATCTCCCAGCAACTGCCATGTCTTTTGAATAGGCTGCCAATTCATGTAAAACAGAGCACCTCTATGACACTGTTCAAGAGGAACCTGGACAAGTGGATAGGGCACAGTAAATTCTTACCAGGGATAGCGTCCACAACCCTCCTGGACTTGGGCAGTCATTACTAAATGGAATTTTGGGTATTTACTAGCATTTCTATGGTATTACATTGGGATGAAACAGCTAAGCTTGAAATGACCTCCGGGTCGATAGCCTGGTAATCTCCTAAGATCCTATGATCACCCAGATAAGTAGAATGGTAACTGCACATCTTACTAAATTTCTTTTTGAGTTCTGCTGAACAATGATGTGAATGTTAAGTCAGATTCCATTCATACACAGCAGCAGTAATCGCATTTGGAACTTTGGATGCTACTGGTCTTATTACTTACATTGTGCTGTTCCTTAGTTCAAAAGAAAACAGCTATAGTTCCTATATAATACATGCATGCACACACACACACACACACACACACACACACACACACACACACACACACACACACACACACACACACACACACACACACACACACACACACACACACACACACACACACACACACACACACAAATATTAGACCGCCTAATAAAGTCGACAACTGTTTAGTCAACATTATTTGGTCAACTAAATAGATGGTCAACTGGTATGCAAGACTGCGCAATCCCCAGTTTGAGAATATGTCCTTTCCCTGGTATTGAGCAATCTCGGAACTGGTATAAATAATTAACAGGAGATGTGAGAAATTCTCAACACATGAATATTGATTTGCTGACATTTGCATTTATGACATTTTGTTTTTGACATCAGTGACACTGACATTTACGCCTATCTTATTTAGTATGTATATATTTTCTTCTATTTCTAAAGTGACAGCTACATGTAAATACCTGCATAACTGAATAATATTTGAAGGGTTAATGTAGTTGTACTGAAAGACATTTTCATTACATAGCCGGTGAACATCTACTGTACATAATTTAACAACTGACTGCATGAGTGATGAGATCATATGATGTGAACGCATGTGAATGGAGCCTTCTTCTTGAGTCCATTTTAAAAATGTCCTTGTACATTAATTGGTAAGTAAAAGCCAATGGCAGACCATCTGGTGCCGTACGATATGTTTTTTTTTTTTTTTGGTGCAGTGGTGCAGCAGTAGCGTTGTCATCTCACAGCAAGAGGTTCTCCAGTTCGATTCTCGGCTGGGGTGCCTTCTGTCTGGAGTCTGCATGTCCTCCCTATGTTTGTGTGGGTTTTCTCTGGGTGCTCCAGTTTCCTCCCACATTACAAAGACATACATCTGGAGTGTTTCTCCCCAGCCCTCTGCTGAAAATTGGCTTTGTTACAAGTTGGACTTTCCTGGTTAACAAACGTTAAATAAATAAATAAATGTTATACCCATTTCTAAAATAAGAGTAAGACAGTCATGGCCACTGATTGGTCCAGGTTTAGTAATACTATTTTTAGCATCAGCAGATGACAAAGATGTTCAGATATTAAGCTCGGTTCAGCATGTTCTATACGTCTGTGAAATATAGAATCTAAGGGCTTGCAATTTGCTTCCACTTTGACTCATCAAGTTACAATTCAGTGAGGAACCAACTTGATGAGCACAACTGATTGGGAAACTTTTTTTTTTTGTAGTTGCTACAGTTGTAAAAGGCTTTGTGGTTATACAGTGAATACAAAAATACACATTCCTGCTAAAATGCCAGGTTTTGTGATATAAAAAATGAGACTACAATAAATAATTTCAAAAATGTTCCCACCTTTTATGTGACCTATAACCTGTACAATCCAACTGAAAAACAAACAAATCTGTTGGGGAAAAATATAAAAAATAAAAAATGTACAATAACCTGGTTGCATAAGTGGGCACCCTTAAACTAATACTTTGTTGAAGCACCTTTTGATTTAATTACAGCATTCAGTCTTCTTGGGTACACACCTGCCATCAATTAAAGAAACTCTGATTAACCCCAAATAAAGTTCAGCTGTCCTAGTAGCATTTTCCAGACATTTACTCAGTTGCCTACTACAGCAAAAGCCATGGTTCGCAGAGAGCTTACAAAGCATCAAAGGGATCTCATTGTTGAAAGGTATCAGTCAGGAGAAGGGTACAAAAACATTTCCACAGCATTGGATATACCAAGGAACACTGTGAAGACAGCCATCAAAAGGTAGAGAAAATATTAGACAGTGACGTTGCCAAGAACTGGATATCCCTCCAAAACTGATGAAAAGACAAGATGAAAACTGGTTAGGGAGGCTGCCAAGAGACCTACAGCAACACTGAAGGAGCTGCAAGGATTTCTGGCAAGTACTGGTTGTGCATTACATGTGACAACAATCTCCCATATCTTCCATATGCCTGGAATATGGGGTAGGGTTGCAAGATGAAAGCCTTTTCTTACACAGAAAAACATCCAGGCCCGGCTACAATTTGCAAAACAATACATTTATTTATTTAATTTTTTTTTTTTTTTTTTAATTTTATTTTGCATTTGTTAACCGGGCTAGTCTAGCTGGATATATTTCCATTTTCAGTAGAGGCCCGGGGAGAAAAGCTCCAAC
Organism: Protopterus annectens; assembly: GCF_019279795.1. Lineage (NCBI taxonomy): Eukaryota > Metazoa > Chordata > Ceratodontiformes > Protopteridae > Protopterus > Protopterus annectens. The sequence continues at coordinate 36,794,230 of NC_056730.1, forward strand.
AAGATAGAAAAATTCAAAATACCATTACAAGGTAAATGAAAGTATTAATAAAAAATAGAACAAGTAATTATTACATACTAAAGATATTTACACTTGAAAAAACAACAGTAAAAATATTTACACTTAAAAAAGCAACAATAAAAATGTATCACAGTAAGATTCTTATGAAATTTTTCACATCAAGCAGACATCAAGTCTCTCAAAAGCATGTGGGAAAATGTGTTGTGTTATGTTCTGATGAGACAAAGGCTGAACTTTCTGGCCACAATTCCAAAAGGTACGTTTGGCTCAAAAACAACACTTTGCAACACCAAAAGAACACCATCCCCACGGTGAGGCATGGTGGTGGCAGTATCATGCTTTGGGGTTACTTTTCTTCAGCTGGAAATGGGGCTTTAGTCAAGGTGGAGGGAATTATGAACAGTTCCAAATACCAGTCACTTTTGCCCCAAAACCTTCAGGTGTCTGCTAGAAAGCTGAAGATGAAGAGGAATTTCACCTTTCAAAACGACAATGACCCCAAGCATACATCCAAATCAACAAAATAATGGCTTCACCAGAAGAAAATTAAAGTTTTGGAATGGCCCAACCAGAGCACAGACCTAAATCCAATAGAAAATCTGTTGGGTGACCTGAAGAGGGCTGTGCACAAGAGATGTCCTCGCAATATGACAGATTTGGCTCGCTTTTGCAAGGAAGAGTGGGCAAATATTGCGAAGTCAAGATGTGCCATGCTGATAGACTCCTACCTAAGAAGACTGAATGCTGTAATTAAATCAAAAGGTGCTTCAACAAGGTATTAATTTAAGGGTGTGCACACTTATGCAACCTGCTTATTGTACTTTTTTTATTTTTTGTATTTTTTCCCCTTAAAGATTTGTTTGTTTTTCAATTGAATTGTACAGGTTATAGGTCACATTAAAGGTGGGGAACGTTTTGACTTGATTTATTGTGGTCTCATTTTTTATATCACAAAAACCTGCCATTTTAACAAGGGTGTGTAAACTTTTTATATCCACTGTATTTTATCCTGGAGGACAAGTACTCCCATTAAAATTTAGAAAAGGTCATTGCTTTTCTTAAGTGAACAACTGACTTTGATAAGATTTTTATAGAAAGTTGGAAACTGTGCAAAAAGAATATATCATTTTCTTTATACAGTATTTCACTCAAAGAAAAATTCCAACATGGTGCTGTTATAACCTGTTTAGGAATGAAAGAATCTTTCAAGATAACTGTGACAACTTAACATTGGTTTAGTGGTGGAAGAATATTTCAGTGTAAATGGGACACATTTATTAAATTTGCAGTGAAATGTTTGATATAAATTATACTAAGAGCATTTAGTGTCACAGTTGGTTGATAGCAGTTGATAACTATTTAAATAGTGACATATGGTAATAAAATTAGCTGCTATATATCTTACAAGCTCAGTGGCAAAGTTTTCTCTGTATATGAAACTGTAATGCAAGCAAAATTAACCCAAGTCAGTTTTATCCCAGTAATTAAAGTGAAGTAACATCATAACAGATCCAATTAAATAAACCGGTAAATGTGTATGTGAGGAAGCACTTTACTGTCTTGAAATACTGAAAACCCGAATTTCAGCATCTCAAGACGAAAGTGCCGAAAGTGCAGTTGAACAAAACTGCACTTGCTCAAATTCGGAATGTTGAAGCCACGGTTGTGGTGGTGCCCTAAGTGGGATTTACTGCATTGGTAAGGTGCGGTGTGCTGTGGGATATGGTTTGCCTGCCATTGTGTGGATATGTCTGGAGATTCAGCTAAGTGTTGGGTAGGTGTATGTGAGTGTGTTGGGAAGTTTTAGGTGTAGGTTAGGGTAGGTAGGTAAGAGCTTGATTGTGTAACTGTTGAGAGTAGTGGTGTTTGTAAGTGTGTGATGTGTGTTTGTGCAAGGGGAATATAGGGTATGTAGTGGTGGATTTAGTGTCTTTGTCATTTTAGTGCAACCTCGGAGTTAGTATATATAAGTAGTGGGGGTGTGGGGGGTGCAGGGGGGCTTGTCCCCCTGCTTATATGTAGGGTAGGTGTATGTCTTTGTACTGTGTATGTGTGTTCTTTGTTGGTTTGTTGTAGTGTGGGGAGGAAGATGTGTGTATGTTTGTTTGAGTGGTGGAGGGTTTATTTAAAAGTCGCGATTTTGAATTTTGTGCTTTTCGGGTTTCGGTATTGTGACTGTTCGGCTTTATAGTCTCAGAATACTGAAATTCAAGATTTTAGTATTTCGAGATTATAAAGTGAATCTGTATGTGAGTATGCAGTTATAAAGCTGCAAATGCTAAAGTGAAATGCAAACAAGTCACCATTTAAGTATATCTGAAAGTTAAACAGTGTCAGCAGATTACAATAAAAGGCAAACACAGTAACTCCTAAAAGCAAAACATCAAAACATTCATACTAAATATTAAGTAGTAAATATTTCAAAACTCAAACTAGCATTATAAACTAAAACAAATTATAATTAAAATCAGCTGTTTCGTGCTTCTGAGTCAGAAATAAATGCAGTTTCATTAAGAGTTAACAGAGTCAAATGAGCCGTATCAAGAAAGGAGTATAACTGGTCATTGGATATTAATTTGATGAAGGCAGAAGTGTGGGGATAGTAACTTTAGATATTTGAGCGTAAATGACCTCATTAACTAGTTGGAAGTTACAGAAGGTGGAAAAGCTGGCAGTGTCACATAACACTGTTCTGTATGCCAGGGATATCTTGTTTTGCCTGGGGATCACCACATGTAGCATCAGTTAACTCTATAACACCTACGTGGAATTCAATGACAATGTGCTATGTAATTAGAGGACTGCACCCACCACAGGGGCTGGGATAAATCACAGACAGAAACCTCCCCCTCCCTCCCAGAATGGGTGAACCGACAAATGTCACTTCTTCCCACCCCTACTCCAGCTCCTGAGTCACTAGTCAGACTTGGGTCGTCAGGCTCATAGTCAGGGCTCCATCCGTCTGCACCTTTCAGCTAAGGTGCGCATTAGTTTTTTTTTTTTGAGTAGGTTGGTCCAAATGCTTTAGAAGTAATATTCACGGAAGATGCAGTTAATGTATGTTTCTTATTAAGCCACATTTTTCTCTTATTTTCTGTTTTCTACAAGAATGTACAATTAGTATGTTAGGAAATACCATGTGAAATGAGAAATGATACAAATACAAGCCATCACTTTCAACAGGAAATTAGGCAGTGTTTTGCATAACATGCAATGCTTGCACTAAGGCACATGCCCTTTCAATAAAAAGAGGTATCACTTCATGAAAGTACAATAAACTGAATGTAGCACTAGTAACACATGAGAAGGCAATCCAGGCTGATGTAAATCCGAGACACAAAGATTGTCAATCACTGAAGTCTGTATCTATTTAATTATAAAAAAGGGTTCCACCTATAGTCAAAAATGTATTATCAGCCAGTTCAGTATAGCTTCACAGTATCAAAAAGCATCATATACTTCTTATCCAATAGCAAAAATACATTTAACTCTGATAAAATATATTCAAGTTTGACAAATCGAGTGACAACCTAAAAGTAAGCATCCAAACGTATATACAATCTTTCTCATTACACATCAGAGAGAAAACAAAAGGGAAGTAAAACTGCATGTAAAAGACCTTATATATACATATTAGATTTTTTATATGGAAGTTCCCTCATGCCCGATATGTGCCAAAGTATGCAAGTGCATTGTGTCTTTGTGTGTCAAAGGGCACAGGTAAGAAGTTGCTTTCAATATGCCACTTATGTTTGCTGCATTTAAATCCACTACTTACCAGGGCATTGAAAATACAGTAGCATGTGGCAGGGTTTTCTAGGTTGCCAAATACTTAGAAATTATAAGTATTGAGCTAACAAACATCCAAACAACTATGGAAATGAACAGAAATTAAGATTTCAATAGTTTAAAAAGTAAAACATTTAGCAGATCAAAAATCACAGTACTGCTTTGTGAGTCAGATGTTCTCTCAGTTGGTGTAATTATAATTGGTTTTAACTGTTACAGTTATAATACATTCTCTGACTGGAGAATGAATAGTAAAACTAGTTTGTTTCATAGCTGTGCAAAGTAGCACACGTTTATTTCAACATCAGGCACCAGGATTCCATGGGGAAAACCATGAAGAACTTTATGAAAGTATAATTCACTTACCATTGCATCGATACTTCAGGTTGGACCAAATGATATTCTCCTGGGAGAAGCAGAATACACCAAGCCTTCCTCCTCGCATAGTGGTGTCGATGGTGACACCAGTATCTGCTACAAGTGCCGTGCCTTCATAAAACCTTGCCCTTTGAAATAAAAACAGCATTTAAACTTAGTGTCAATAAAATATTTTAGAAAAAATGTACATCAGTTATTTTATCTGTCTTTTGGTAATACAATGCTACGTTCAACTTCTATTAATATGCATCAGTCTAATGACAGAGCTGTAACTCTGAAATTACTAATTGTGGTTAAAGGTTCCATTCATCCATCCATCTACAAACCCTTTTCTTATTTTTGCACATGGGGTTAGGGTGTCACTTCATAGTGGCAATCATTTGGAGACAAGGTTCACACCTCTGGGTGGCTAGCCCTGCCATGGTTGTTCTTTCATACCATTCACTCACATCTATGGTCAATTTAGAGTATCCAATCCACCTACTGCATGCGTTTGGAATGTGGCAGGAAACTGCAGAATCTGGAGAAAACATACGCAAACACAACAGGGAGGACATGCAGACTGTGTAGAGAAAGCACTCCAGTCAAGAATCAAATCAGAGAGCCTTTAATTATGAGGCAATAGCCTTAGCTGCTCCTCCACTGTGCTGCCGTCATAGGGTACTATGGCGAAAGTGCACAGAAGTACCAAATTAAATTAGCAAATATGTTTTCAGGTATTTATTGAATACCTGCTGTGAAAAAGCCTCCCTGAATTTGCTACCCAGAATGTTTTTAAGCATTTCCTTCCGGCAACATGTCACCCACATCAGAAGAATGTAAAAGGCGAGTGTGAAATCTGGACAAAGATAATTGTGCATGTATTCTAGAGCTGGTCTCAGTGTTTTACAAACTGATCATACAACTGTGGGTATAAGCACTTGAATAATGTGAAAGATCCTACCAGGCAAAGCCAATTAACAGTCATGTTAACAGAGTCTAAACTAGCTGTGAGATCTGAAGAAAATCACCACTTATTGCAGGGGACAGGGCACAGGGTAATATTAAAGAAGTTATTTCCCTGATGGCTACAGACTGAGGCTGACTGGCTGAATCAAGTTTCTCTGAAACCTTTAGCTAAGTTATTATACCATTCTAGGAACTTTGTTGACCTTGCAGTTAGACATGTAGGGTTGTAGAAGTTGCAACCAGCCACATAGTTTCATAGTTTGGTACTAGGCTATCTGCCCTGGGGCATTTACAAGCCTAGCCATAGTAATGTGGCTTTCGCCACCCCATGTAATGGTACAAAAGTGTACAGAATAGATTTAGAATACTGTGCCTCTGTCTAGTAGTGACACAGTGAAGACCCCCTTACATAATAGAATTAGTTTACTGTACCTCTGTCTAGTAGTGACACAGAGATGACCCCTGGGGTAAACCTATGATCTCCCATCCACTCGTCAAGATTTCTCTTGAAGAGAGTCAGTGAGGGTCTCTGCCTAACATAAACTGGGATTCTGTTCCAGAGTATGGGAAGCCTCTGAGTTATGAATCTGTCACTCCAGCATGTCCTATTCATATTTGTGCTGAGGTTCAAATCTTTAGCTCTCGTGGTTCTGATGGATTTGGATTTTTTTGAGGTGGAGCATGTCCATCAATTCCTGATTGGACATGGCCTTGTATGTCAGGCACAGATCACCTCTGAGTAGGCGGTATGCTACTGAATAGAGTTGGAGTTTCTTTAGTCTGGCAGCATATGACATATGTTGGAGACCCTTGATCCTTTTGGTGAGGTACTTTTGGGGTCTCTCTAGCTGTTGCAAGTGCCGGGTGAGGTACATACCAAATGGGGCATTGTACTCAATCATGGGCCTGATAAGGGAGGAGTACAGGGGCACAATGACCTCCTTTGATCTGGATGTGAATCCCTTCATGATAAGGTGGGCAAGGTAGAAAGTCTTTCTAACCAATTTGGCAACGTGGGTGTCAAATGAGAGGTCACTATCGACTTGGGTCCCCAGGTCTCTGATTACTTTTTCTGTACTCAGTGGGTTACCGCCTATGTGATAATTTGTGGGCACTTTGTTTTTCCCAAAGGGATGACTATGTATTTTTTGGCATTTAGTTTAAGGCCATGACTCCGGCACCAGTTGTCCGTTTCAGTAAGGCCTTTCTGTAGGATGTATGTGTCAGATGGTGTATCGACTATGGCGCCTAATTTGCAGTCATCTGCGAACTTTGTCAGCCACAACCCACCCATGTTTGCTTTCACATCTGAGAAATAAATGCCGAACAAGAGGGGTCCCAGGACAGAGCCCTGTGGGACACCACTTGTCACTGGCTTTGAATCTGACATGGCTCCAGCGATTTTGACTTTATGGGTTCTATCCTTTAGCCAGTTTGCCACCCATCTTGTGACATATGGATTTACATTTAAGCTGTTAAGCTTGTCTATGATGCCAGAGTGGGGTATTGTGTCGAAAGCTTTAGCCAAGTCCAGGTAGGTTATATGGACTGCTTTGCCCTCGTCAATGGCTCTAGTGACTGTTTCAAAAAAGTCAACCAGGTTTAAAAGGCAGGATCTGCCTTTTACAAAGCCGAACTGGGTGGGATCAAGTGTTTGTAAGTCCCCAATGTCTCTCAAAAAACACCAAAACTAAAAGCAAAATCAAACCAAGAATGAAAATCACTTGGCACCACAGGACCCGGAAGCACGTAAACAAAGGCTTTCAAAATAAGCAGATGAAGAAATCAGACAGCTGCTAGGTCTCCAAAAAGATCCTTTAATGTAACCAGGCAAAGTAAAAATCCACAATATCATCCAAGCGCTTTCACTCGACCACATGCGAGCTTTCTCAAGGCAAACAACATTGCTGGAAGTTCATTCACATTAAATACTTCCAGAATCATCACATGACTTCCTGTGAACCTTTCCCAACAGGAAAATCACCATATAAGGAAATTCTAAAATACATTCTTATTATCATTAAAAATAATTAATTTTCTAAAAATAATTCATTTTCTAAAAATGTCTTGGCGACTGAATAGCATAATGAACTTAAAATTGAATACAAACTATTAAAATATGTCATAAAACAATTTTGTAAAATATTTTTATAGTTTTATAATACAAATACGTGCAGTAACCCCTTTTAACCATCGGGGGTGAAATCAAAACTCCAGTTTAAAACCTAGAGTTACTAACTGGCATTGTAAAACATTTGTTATCTGAGTTGCCAATGTATAACATTCCATATATCATATAATAAAATCTTATGAATTCAAAAGTGAATAAAACAATAGATGTCATGTTCTGCTAAACTGTGTTATAGACGAGCTTGTCTCAATTTCAAAACACTAGTGATGTTGAGGGTGTCATTCAGACCTGGGTATCTAGTAGCGTCTAACCGGAGCTGCCAAAATAGCTCACGGTATTCTAATTTTGACTCCCAACTACCCCCTCTTATATCCGGTCGTACCTGTTCCAACACCATAAACTTTATGTCCATGTCCTTACACGTCAAGGAGTGTTTATAAAAGGCATTACTTTCCTTTCTTACATTGATGTCATTGAAGTGTTCGTAAACCCTTCTCCTAAACACCCTTTCGGTTTTCCCAATGTAAAAAGCATGGCACGTAACACAGGAACCAAGATAGACCACACCCTTGGATCCACAGTTAAAATGTTTGTTGGAATGGAACTTAAATCTTCTAGAGGGAAGGTAGTAGGACCCCGAATTTAGCATAGCATGACATTGCTTGCACATCCCACAGGGATAAGTGCCTAATTTATTTCTATTGTGATTCTGTGGATCCTCTAACCTAATATCTAAAAGTTCTTTCAAATTCCTGCCCTTTTCCTAACAAAGAGGGTAACTGGGCATAGAATTCTTAAGATCTTCCTGAAGTCTGAGAATGGGCCAATATTTCTTGATAATCTTCTCGATTTGATCTGAGTTGTTGGAGAAAGTGTGTATAAAACTATTTTTTCCTTGTAAAATGTGTTTTGAAGGGTTTGGGGACATCTCATTAACCCCACCCCAATAAAGGAGGATATTTATTTGCCCTCTTCTCAGAAATTTCTACAACTAGTGCTTCTACCAGGGCTTCCAGATATTGTTTGTCCATAAAGAATCCCTTTAAAATGGAAACTTCCTCATTGAAAAGTTCGTCCATGCTGGACATTCGTGAAGCCCTAATTAGTTGAACCTTCACTATCGCCTTCTTTTGATAGAAGGGATGTCCACTGTGGTAATTCAGGAATGCATTTGAAAAAGTGCTTTTCCTGTAAATCTTAGACTGAAAACAACTATTTGAATAATCCTTCACTAGTGAAATGTCTAAATAATCGAGTTGGTGTTTACTGATGTTATAAGTAAAACTAAAAAATGTGGTCGTCCTGTTGATGTAATCTATGAATTCCATTAAACTTCGTTCGTTTCCCATCCACATAAAGGAGATATCATCCAGAAATCTTCTATAGTATAAGATGTCCTGATACCATGTACTGGTAAAAATATATTTCTTTTCCCATTGGTATAATACCAAATTTGCGTACATAGAGGCACAAGAGGCACCCATTGCCAAACCCTTTTGTCTGACGATAAAATTCCCCCTTAAAGTATATGAAGTTATTTTCTAGAACTAATTCCATAAATTCCAGAATTAAATTAGTAAACTTGGCCCCCAGTTGGACTTCATTAGATAAGTAAGTTCCTAACCACTCCAGGCCTGTGTTGTGTGGAATACTAGGAAATAAGTCGACCACATCCACAGTGACCATAAACATTTCAGGTAAAAATAAACTCTGATCCACTGCTATGAGGTAGTCCCATGAATCCTTACATATGTGTTTAATTTTCTCTACATGTTGTTTTAAGAAGTCGATAAATTTGGCTAAGGGTTCTGTGACACTTCCACCCCCTGAAACTATAGGTCTAAATTTCAGGGGGTTCAAATTCTTATGTGTCTTTGGAATTCCAAAAATCTGGGCAACCTTGGGTTTTTTTACTAATAAATAGTTATATAACTTTTCATTAATGGCATTTTGCATTAAATGGTCATATAGTGAATAATTTATTTTAGCTTGAGCTATATTGATCTCATTTCTTGAGACAAGTTCATATTGTTCAGTATCCTGTAACACAGTGTGCAAGGCAGCCTCATAGTCCCAGGTGTACATCAAGACAGCACCTCCCCCCTTGTCCGGTTTCATAACCCTACACCCCTCCATTTTGAGCTTTTTAATTAAAGTCAACTCATCCTCAGTAATATTATCAGTTGTTTTAAAATAATCTTTCTCCTTAAGTTTCCTAATGTCAGTCTCAACCAACTCCTCAAAAATTTTAATGGTGGGGTGGACAGGCTGGTTGAAGGTACTTTTTCTTATAAGAGTCTTTTCAAAGTTTCGTTCATCTTTAAACTTGAGCTTCCTCATAAAAAGCTTTAAATCAATCAAGGTTGTAACCATGGGGGAAGGCCTAAGGGGAACATAATGAAAACCCTTGGAAAGTAAACTAAAAAAATTGTCTGTTATTGATAGATCGGTGTAATTAAAAATAGTAAAATTGTCTTTCCTATGTTTAATTTGTTTCCCTTGAAATAATGTTGTGCTATTGTCCTCATTCACTGTAGTTCTTGAAATTAGTTCGTCGTGTGATTCCAACTGTTGTATTGTTCCCTTCTCCCCCTCCCTCTCTTCTGGGGGTAATGAAAATCCTGGGTAGTTACATTCCTATTCTTCTGTGCTATTCTCTCACTTCTTCTGAGATTATCATTTCCTTCACTTATAGGTTCCCCTTGCCTATTACTTTCTCCCCTTTCATAAAAGACATTTTCAGTAGTGTTGTTGTTGCTTCTTCCTTTTATAATTGGGAGGGGATAGGCTCTACCTTCCTTATATTCAATTAGGTCCCTCTCTAATTTCCTAATTTTTCGATTAAGTACCCTAAAACAATGCTGGTCTACATCACTAAACAATTTGTCATAGTCCCTCTTAACTGAGCTAAAAGTTACATCTTTTAACATATTTGCGTTGAGCTCATCTAAATCTTTTAACAAAACAGTCATTTTTTTCTCATAGTCCATCACCATGCATTTTAACATGTCTAAACCTGCTTTGTTGAAAATTTCACAAAGTTGGTCATATAAATCAGAACCATATTGTACATTGTTAGGGAACTTAAAAAACCTCAAGCCCTTAGGAATTCTCTGTACATTAATACACTCATTTAAATAATCAACTTCCATCTGTTTGTTCTTATAAGAATACAGTTTGTCTTTAAAATCAAAAAAGACATTATCAAGATTTTTATAATTATCATGAAGCACAGTACCTTTTCTGAAATTAAACTGTTGTTTTGTCCAAGATTTGAAGTCAAAGGACTTCCTCTGCTCATTTGACACAGGAGCAGTCTGGTTGTTTGATTTAACATGGTCAAAACAATTCGAATTCGAATTACTGTGATTGCCCCCTCTCTCAGCGTTCCTTGTAGCATTTCCAGACCCAACCACTTCAGCAAGTGTTCTGGGGGGATTGTTGAATTGTTGTTGGTTCCCAGGTATCTGGGAAACTGTTAGCTGTGTCTGCTGCTGAACCATAGAAGTCAATTGTGTCAATAGTGTTAAAACCTGTTTAAACTCAGCCCTAGAAACTGGGGCTGTTTCAGCATCTTCACAATCGGCTCTCAGTACTGCCGGAGTGTGGGTGAAGCCGCTGGCTTCCCTCTAGAAGATTTAAGTTCCGTTCCAACAAACATTTTAACTGTGGATCCAAGGGCGTGGTCTATCTTGGTTCCTGTGTTACGTGCCATGCTTTTTACATTGGGAAAACCGAAAGGGTGTTTAGGAGAAGGGTTTACGAACACTTCAATGACATCAATGTAAGAAAGGAAAGTAATGCCTTTTATAAACACTCCTTGATGTGTAAGGACATGGACATAAAGTTTATGGTGTTGGAACAGGTACAACCGGATATAAGAGGGGGTAGTTGGGAGTCAAAATTAGAATACCGTGAGCTATTTTGGCAGCTCCGGTTAGACGCTACTAGATACCCAGGTCTGAATGACACCCTCAACATCACTAGTGTTTTGAAATTGAGACAAGCTTGTCTATAACACAGTTTAGCAGAACATGACATCTATTGTTTTATTCACTTTTGAATTCATAAGATTTTATTATATGATATATGGAATGTTATACATTGGCAACTCAGATAACAAATGTTTTACAATGCCAGTTAGTAACTCTAGGTTTTAAATTGGAGTTTTGATTTCACCCCCGATGGTTAAAAGGGGTTACTGCACTTATTTGTATTATAAAACTATAAAAATATTTTACAGAATTGTTTTATGACATATTTTAATAGTTTGTATTCAATTTTAAGTTCATTATGCTATTCAGTCGCCAAGACATTTTTAGAAAATGAATTATTTTTAGAAAATGAATTATTTTTAATGATAATAAGAATGTATTTTAGAATTTCCTTATATGGTGATTTTCCTGTTGGGAAAGGTTCACAGGAAGGCATGTGATGATTCTGGAAGTATTCAATGTGAATGAACTTCCAGCAATGTTGTTTGCCTTGAGAAAGCTCGCATGTGGTCGAGTGAAAGCGCTTGGATGATATTGTGGATTTTTACTTTGCCTGGTTACATTAAAGGATCTTTTTGGAGACCTAGCAGCTGTTTGATTTCTTCATCTGCTTATTTTGAAAGCCTTTGTTTACGTGCTTCTGGGTCCTGTGGTGCCAAGTGATTTTCATTCCCCAATGTCTCTGTTTATTAGTTCCATAATGATTCTTTCCATAGCTTTGTAGACCAGGCTGGTTAAGCTTCTGGGGCGGTAGTTACCAGGGTCAGTAGAGGTGCCTCCTTTGTGGAGTGGGACTACTGTTGCTGTACACCAGTTTTCAGGTACATATCCTGTAGTAAGGCTAAGGATAAACAGCATTTTTATGTGCGGGTTTAGCTCCTCTTGGAGTTCTCGTAGCACGCAACCCGGGATACCGTCGGGTCCCATTGATGCTGTGTTTTTAGCTTTGCTGAGGGTGGTTCTCACCTGGACATCTGAGATGACAGGGCGGTTACAGTCAGCTGGGATGAGTATTTCTTCTTTTGGGGGTGAGGGAGGGGAGAAATTTGCACTGAACCTGTCTGCCAGAATGTTGGCAATATCTGTGGGTTCTGTGTATTTTTTGTCATTGTGAACTAACTCTGAACATATCTGAGGGTTTCCGCCCAGGTTTCTAACATAGCTGAAGAAGGCCTTGTAGTTATCTTTATAGTGTCCATAGCGATTTTTCTCTCAAAGTTGGCCTTGGATGTTTTTATGAGAGAACGTAGCTTTCTACTAGTGCTGATCAGAGATGCCTTCTCTTTATGGGATTTTGCTCTGACGTGCAATAGCTTCCTTCTTTTGTTATACAATTTGTTTATGGCTGGGGTCCACCAGACAGGACGCCTGCCCTTGGTGGAGAGGGTCTTGGTTTTATTTGGGATTGCATGATCCATGCATTCTTGGAGATGTCCATAGAAAGCATTTGTGAAGGATTCTGCATTGTGGGGTGTGGTTTCCACTGCCCCAGTGGGCTTAAAGGATACCATCTCAGTTTTAAGAAGTGTAAAGTCGGCTTTTGAGAAGTTTTTCACTGTAGTCTTTGTGTTGGGGGTGGAGGTGGGATATGTATATCCAGGGTGATTAGTTTGTGGTCAGACCTCACTAGTGAAGGGTATACTTCCGGTGTGGAGCACTTTGTCCCCATGTTTGTGATGATCAGGTCTAGTATATTATCTCCCCTTGTGGGAGAGGTGACTAGCTGTTCCATTGCGTTTGAATTTATGAATTCCAGGAACCTTTGGGCTAGGGTGTTTGGGCTAGAATAATGCACCCAGTCTATGTTAGGGTAGTTGAAGTCTCCCAATATGATGGTGTTTGGTGAGACATTCATATCCTCCAATGTCTTCAGGAAGGCTGAGTGGGGTTCCTGAGATTGGGAGGGTGGTCTGTAACATGCTACCAGTTGTATAGCAGTTTTGCCTATGTTTAGTTTCACCTGGATGGTCTCTGATGCTTCATGTGTTGCCACTAACCTGGAGGTGTGGGTGTCCTTGATGAATATGGACACTGCCCCTCCCTTTTTGGTTTGGCTCAAGTTTTGGGGCCGAAACGCATGATACAAGGTATAGCCTGGTAGCGCTGGGGTGCTCTCAGGAGCCTTGAACCAGGTTTCAGTTACTGCACAGACATCGATGTTCTCCATACTGAGGAGTGCTTCGAGAGCCTGCATCTTGAGATTTAGACTTCTGGCGTTGAGCAGCATTACCCTTAATTTTTTTCCATTTTTGTTTTCTAAGGAGGTGGGTTTGTCTTTTGAGCCTTGCCTTAAAAAGGCACTATGGGGGAGGCAAGAGCCTTAGCCAATATCCAGAAGCCCAGTGGTGACAGATGCAAGCCGTCCCTTGCGAAGCAGAGTGGCTTGTCCAGCATGTCATCCCAAGCAGACAGACATTGGATCCCCCTAGAATGACACCAGTATTTGAGCCAATTATTAAAGCTGGTCATTTTGTCTTTGTATTGTGGCATCATTCTTGGTGAGGGCAAGATGCTGCTCAGGGTCAGGGTCATACCAGCCTGGGCTACATAATCAGAGAGCTCCTCTATGTCTCTTTTCATGCAGTCTAGGGAGGTACATCTCAGGTCATTCATGCCGGCATGGACAATGACGGAGTAATATTTGTACTTGCTTTGGAGTGACCTGAGTGCGTGTGTTATGTGGTGGATCCTAGCTCCCGATAAGCAGCTCACCGTTACCCTCTCCTTGTTCAGCCTGGTAAGCGGAACATCAGTGTGTCTGACTATAGAGTCACCTATTACTAGTGTATCAGGCATGGTGTTTGGCCTTAAGGGCTGTGATTGTTTGACACACTGATTTGTTGAAGTATGTGATGCATGTGTTATGTTTTGAGGTGGTGGATTTTTGGGTGTCTGCCTTGGAAGCCTCTGCTGTTTTGGTAAATTTCTTGTTAGAGCCTCCGAGTATGTCTTTGTGTTTTTATGTGTTTGGTTTGCAGATGTGGTAGGTCTATGTGGGACTGGGTTTGGTGTGTGTGTGGTTTCCTTCTCCTCCCGTCTGGTCTTGCCAGTCCTGAGTTGAGAGAGTTCAGCCTCCAGTTTGGCTATATAGTAGCATCTCTCACATGTATTTATGTTTGTTGGGAGGAGGAGAGGGTTGTCTGTGTACATGAGACAATTGTAGCATTGTCTCAAGATTCCCAGATTAACCAGCTGAAACAGAGAGGATGCCAGCAATCTACCACTCGACATGCTAAAAAATTTTAAGGGAGTGCTGTGCCTTTAAGGGAAGTGGGTACTCACAGGTAGTCTGCCTTTAAGGGAAGTGGGTACTCACCGGGAAGGTAGGTGGATGTAGTGCTTACTTTAGTTTGCGAGTGCTTACTTAGAAGAGAAATTTTAAGAACAAGTGCTAAGCTTACAGTAAAGCGATTAGGCTAGATTATTATAAGAGTAGAGCTTTCTTAAGGGAAAATTTGAAGAGCAGACTTGGCGGAGCCAGAAAAGTTTTACCTTGTTTAACTGGTGCTGCGCTATGCGCACAACCGCGCAAAAATGCTCAGAGGCGGATTTTAAACAGGGAACTTCAAAAGAGCTAGAAATGGTCCAAAACAACCAATTACTACAAACTCTTGTGCTGAGGTCACTCCTTCAGGGACAGATAGGCTGCACAAGGCTCCCCACTCCCACTGGTGAGCAAAGAAACTTCCTTCTATCCAAGTAAGGCAATGGACATCACAGGAACTACACCACAGCCCAGAATACAGCAAAGCCTGTATACTGGTCTAAACTAGTCGAGGAGAGGCAGGAAATCAAGGATATTTTTTTGTTTTGAGATAGAAAGCAGGAAAGTAGTCGCTTTTCTCAGTTCTCTGCTGCTAGGACCACTCTGCAGGACCACGAGGAGCTGCTGCTGAGTAGTATAGCCAGAAAAAAACGCTCAGAGGCGGATTTTAAACAGGGAACTTCAAAAGAGCTAGAAATGGTCCAAAACAACCAATTACTACAAGCTCTTGTGCTAAGGTCACTCCTTCAGGGACAGATAGGCTGCTCAAGGCTCCCCACTCCCACTGGTGAGCAAAGAAACTTCCTTCTATCCAAGTAAGGCAATGGAAACCACAGGAACTACACCACAGCCCAGAATACAGCAAAGCCTGTATACTGGTCTAAACTAGTCGAGGAGAGGCAGGAAAACAAGGATATTTTTTTTGTTTTTTTTGTTTTGAGATAGAAAGCACACAGAAAAGCAGGAAACAGTAATGAATCAGTTACACAGGCTAGCACACTTTAGTGGGCAGCCTCAACAGTTAAATTAACAAACAAACAAACAACTTTTCAACCAATTTTCGACTAAATGAAACTTTAAGTGCAAATAATATATAATGCAGCAAACAGTTAAAGAAACAGTTTACGCTTGTTCAAGGTAAGCAAGAGAAGGTATTTCAGATAAAAAACAGCAAAAAATACTTAAATCAGGAAAGTAGCCACTTTTCTCAGTTCTCTGCTGCTAGGACCACTCTGCAGGACCACGAGGAGCTGTTGCTGAGTAGTATAGCCTGAGAGGTCTGGGTGCTTTGCTTCAACATACAATTAAATCACCATATGATCACTCAGTCTTTTCTTATGTCCTCCATGGGATATGCACAATAGCGCCTGTGCCTATGTCCTAGCAGCTCATATATTACAACAGCAGTGAGACTACTGAGCCACACATCTCTGAATTAGGCAAGAGCTCTCTAACCAATTCATTCCCATTCTGGCACCTGATTAGCCAATTTATTTCCTTGGAGGTGAGAGTCAGGAATTAGGGCGTGGTTCAGTTTGTTGGTTCTGTAGACATCTCTACCCTATGCCTCCTAGCTTCTCCTGTAGGCAGACAGCAATCTCGTAATGGCTTCCTGGTTTGGGAAGATGTACATGTGCGTTCCCACCCATATCATCCCAAACTCAGTAGAGCATGTGCCATTTAACAACATGAACCTGCTCTGGTGTCTTTCATAAGCAATTGCTTACCCGTGGGTTGGCAATACTAATGCAGTAGGCCAGGCTAACTACGTTCCCTAAGATGGGCGAGCTGGCGTCAACTGTTCATGCCCATCAAACCACCCTTGATCTCTTCAGTGCTTATGCTGGTAATTAAAAATAGACTGCCTGGGTTGTAGTCAGGTGCTCATCCCTTATCACCAGGTGACTAAGCCATGTCAGACAGTCTTCACTAAAAGGTCTTTGGCTAACCTACTGTGCCTGCCCTGTGTCAATTTTTCTCCCTGGGTTTATCATTACAGCAAATCAATAGTCTCTTATTTTTGTCTCATGGTTAGTTGTCTTGAATTTAAAGTACACTTTAACCCACCTGGATCAGTCAGCAGACTGTTAGAAGTCACAACTACATCTCTCCTCTATCAAGAAGTATAGAATCTCCTAAATCAACCCCACTTCTCTAACTTAATAGTGTGACATCTGTCATGCTGTTGATCTATGCAATATTTAGTTAAAGTTTTTAGAGTGCACATATGCAATACAAGTAATATTTACAAACAGTCAAAGTTTTTAACAGTTTAACATATTAGCACAATGCAATAACCAAATCAGTCTACATTTTTTAACAGTTATGCTAATTCATGCAGTTAATTTCTAGGTTACTGAATTGTACCATTCTAGGAATTATGCTAATTCCTAGAGTTTATTAGGGGTACAAAACAATGGGAGGATATTGTGAATTATAGCTTATAGACAGTAGCTATAGTGTAGCGAGATTATGTGGGGTGGGAGCAAGAGCATTCCCATAGTGAAGTTAGGTGTGTTTGAAGTAAGGTTTTAAATGAAGAGAGGCTGCTGGTGGTGCGGATGAGAGGTGGGAGGGAATTCCAGTGGGATGCTAGACAGAAGGACATTAGATGTTTGCCTGGTGGACAGGCTGGTTTATGCAGGTCAATTAGATTTTGGGAATTAGATCTCAAAAGTCTATTTGGTTGGTGCATTTTAAAGGTGGTGGCAAGCGAGGGACAGAGAGAGGGGGTGAAAATAAGTTTGTGTGCTTGGACAAGTTGAATATAGATGTGGTAACTAGACAGCTCAAGGCAATTCAGTTGGTATAGGGCAGTGCAGTGATGGGAAGTGGATCTATGGCCGGTTGCAAATTTTGTTATTTTATTATAGCAAGTGGATAGTTTCGTCTTGAGGGAGGATTTCAGGTTAGTAAGGATAGAGGCACCATATAGGAGGGATGGGATAAGGAAAGTATTGGCGAGGGTGAGCCTAGTGGAGGGAGAGATGTAACGGTTGTGGCGGTAAAGCATTCTTATGTTTTTGTGTGGTTTTTTTTTATATTTACTTGTAGATGATTATCGGACTTTAGCTGGTCATCCATCAGAACTCCTAGTAGTTTAGCATTAGAGACGATTTCGAGAGGAGTATTATTTTGACTTGTGACTGAAAATGAGGTTTTATCTAGGGTGGTTGTTTTGGAAGCCTTAAATATCATGAGTTTAGTTTTAGTAGCATTGAGTGCTAGATGGTTGTCCATCATCCATTGCTCAGTGGAGGAGAAGGCATCTTGGGTTAATTTAACTAGGGTGGGTATAGAAGAGGCAGAGCAGATTATTGTTGAATCGTCGGCATAATGGACAAGGTTGGCATTTGGGATGGCTAGGTAGAAATCGTTTATGAATATATTGAATAGAAGGGGACCTAAAATTGAACCCTGGGGGACACCTGTGGGAGTACTGAGAAAAGGGGAGGTGACTTTTTTCCATCTGACAGCTTGTTGCCTGTTTGAGAGGTAACTGGTAAACCAGTTAACAGAGGAGTGGGATAGATTTAGTTTGGAGAGTTTAGTGAAAAGAAGGTTATGAGAGATAGTGTTGAATGTCTTAGAGAGGTCAAGGAGGAGAGTAGACACGATGTGGCCTGTGTCGCGGGCCTTATTAACTGTTTCTAGGAAGGAGAGGAGAGCTGTGGAACTGCTGTGTCTGGGTGTGAAACCATGTTGAGTAGGGGTTAGAAGCTGGTTGTTTATGAAGTAAGGTAGAAGTTGTAGATGGATGCATTTTTTGAGAAGTTTAGAAATGGGGAATAAGATAGCGATAGGTCGAAAGTTTGTGATATTGTTATTACCACCTTTATGGAGTGGAATAATAAAGGCCTTTTTCCAGAGCTGGGGAACTTGACATTCAGCAATAGATCGATTTATAAGAATGCAGATGGGAAGGGCTATGCCTTCTGTGGCAACTTTTAAGAAATATGAGGGTATATCATCAGGGGCATTGGAGCCAGGTTTCAATGTTAGTAGAAGTTTTTTTATGGTGGCTGTAGGGATAGGGTTGAAGTTGAAAGGAGGAGGTTGGGAACAGGAGATGCTAGGGGAGGGAGGAATAGGTGGAAATAAGGGTGGGGAAGCCGAATGGGAAGTGAAGGATGATGTAACTTTACTTATGGAATCAATAAAGAAAGTGTTAAATTGGGTGGCTAAGTCCAAGTCAGAGGCATCTGGATCAGGGCAGTGGTTTTCTTTTTTGCCAGGGTTGAGAAGGGAGGAGATTCCACGCCAGAATTTTTTGGGGATGGTGTTATGGTTGGTTTGGAGTGTAGAGAAGTAGGCTTTGTGGTCTGAGATAATACATTTTTTTCATTAAGGGTGGTAATAGTTTTATTTTTGGAGTAGCATTTCCAGGCTTTATCCCAGAATTGCATGGCTAGTAAGGTATTTTTGGTTAGCCAAGGTACAAGATTGCTTCTTATGTGTTTTGTTTTCAGAGGGGCAAAGGAGTCAAGCAAGCTGAGGAAAGTTGAATTAAAGTAGGTAACAGTATTTATTTTTTCTGGGCTGATTCTAAAACTGGTCAGTTGTGGTCAGAGCTCTACCACAGTTAACAAATTCAAATAAATAAATAAATAAATGCCCTCCCTGGTTCCACTTAAGTTAAAGGAACTTTGAGTTGGAAATTTCTGCAGGATTTAACTTGACTTAATGAAGAGCTTTGAGAGTTTCTCCTGTACATTATGTCTCTCTTTCTGGCTTCCCATTAATGTGTGGTCACTGCTTTGAACCCATCCTTTCAAGTCTTTCTGTGCTAGACATATGGAATGTGGGATGGAGTTTGAAATATTTTGATACTGATTGTTAATGCATCTTGAATCAATTTATCAAAAAGAAGAAACATAAAAAATTTACTAGGGATGTTAAAGATTATAATAACAATACTGCGTACCCCACAGGAGGGGAATGTCCAATCCATGCAGAGGCAACTCAAGGGGATTTGGCAGCGGAAGGAGATGACTGAATTGACTGTGCAAGTTAATGCCAGTTGTGGTTATGTATTACCACCTGTAGAAGTAATAATGAACAGTACAAGTGATTTTACAGTTTATAATTTGTCCTCAGTTGTTAATAGATGTAGGGATGTGCGATTTGTTTGCTAAGGGTTTGACCTTTATATCTGACAAACCAATCGACATTGTTGATGAAACTGAATCCGAGTATCATGTTTCATAATATGGAAACTGTAGCAATCCCATTAAATATTTGTAGCACTTATTATCTCCCTTTACATCCAACTTTATAGTTTTTCGAAAGGATTTGTGAATTGGATATATGTATGTTGAGACTACAGGGGAAGAATAATAATAACAACAAAAAAGGAAACTAAGTGAGGATGAGATAATAAGAGTTAATTAAGAGAGGCGAGTGATATTAGGATAATGAAACCGGATAAGGGGGGAGGGCTCATCATAATGAATAAGTCTGATTATAATGAGAAAATGATTAGGATCCTCCTTAGTCATACCTATGAGAGGACTTTGTTAAATGAATTAAATGGCGCATATAGAAGAATAACATTTTATTTACAGGACTTATTTATTGATGGGTGTATCACCTTGGATGAGCTTAACTATCTCAATGTTACCTACCCTATTACCCTAGTTATTTTTGGGGTTCCTAAGTTGCACAAGGATGTGAACCAGTCTCCCTTACATCCAATAGTGGAGGCCAGAGGTTCTATAACCTACCCGCTAGCAAAATTTTTCATGTTAAATTGAAAGATTTTGTAATGAATGAATGGTGTGTGTATATAAATATATATATATATATATATATATATATATATATATATATATATATATATATATATATATATATATATATATATATATATAAAAGGATTCATGGGATTTCCTACAAAGAATAAATGTTATACTATACCATTTGATAACAATTTTATTTTTCTAAATGTGGATATTAGAGATTTATATACGGTTATTCCTACATGATTTGGGAGAGGAATGGTTTTGTGATTATCTGGTGAGAAAGGGGGTAACCCAAATGTACCTCAATATGTATGAACAATTGCTGGATATGATATTAAGGAATAATTTCATTATGTTTGAAAAGGAACTATATTTACAGTTGGAAGGAGTGGCCATGGGGTCATCATGCGGGGGTTTATTTGCTAATATTATCATACTTGAGTCGGAAAGGAGATAGCTATTGGATTCTCCTTTTTTTCTTTATTGTTATATGTACATCTGCTATTTGGTTGATATATTTATCCTATGGAAAGGCCTCATAGATGAGATTATGGGATTTTTGGAGTATATTAATGTGACAACCTCCTTCTTACAATTTACACATAACATCAACGATAAAGAGATCCCCTTTTTAGATGTTCTTTTAAAAAAATTTGCCTCGAATAGAAGGTTTGTTTCGGAGATCTATCGAAAGGAGACTTACTCCAACAGTTTTTTACATTTTGATAGTGGCCATCCATTTAAACCAAAGCGGGCTGTAGTAGAAGGCCAATTTGTGAGGTTAGCATGCCTGGTCACTCTGATGGATTTGTTTGTGGAGGGGATGTTTTGCAAACATGGTTAACCCCAACATTTAGTCAGGGAAATAATGGAAGTTTGAGCAGAAAGAGAGGGTGGGTATTTCTTACTGATCTTTGAAGGACGATCAGAGGGTTTTGGAAATAAAGATTCTTCACAAGTACACAAGTCCCCTGCGGAGCCCATTCTTAATGAAAGGGTTTTTGATATAAATACCCAGAAAGGAACAGAAAAAAACTTTACTAGTTCCTTTATCACATTTAATATGGAGAGTAACTTAGTGAAGGATATTTTATGCAAAAACTGGAATATTATAAGTTGTGATGAAGATCTGAGGGGATTTGTAGGGGAAAGACCCATTATAGCGTACAAAAAGAGTTGGAATTTTAAGAATATATCTGAAAATCAGAAGAAGCAGAGAAAGATAGGATAGATGTTTAAAGGTGGGACATGCTCCTATTGTATACATGTCTTGGAAGCAAGTGACGTAAAAATAAATTGGTCGAAATTTATGATTTATGGAAAGATCTCCTGTGATACACAGAGTGGTCTATTGTGCTCTATGTAGCCAATGTGAATGTTATTACATCAGAAAAACAGAGCGGAGGCTAAAGAATAGAATAGGTGAACACTTCAGGGACATTAGACATAAAAGACAGACTAATGCACTTGCTAAACATTGTCATGAATTTAAAGGGCACAAACTTAAATTTGTCATACTGGAAGCCTTGGAGGAGAACGAAAGAGGGGAGCTTGGCCGTTACTATTACAGAAGCTGGAGTTGGCCTGGCAGATCCACTTGAATGTGAGGTACTGGCCAGGCTTTGTCAGATATGTTTAAAAATGTATAAATGCATGTGCACATCTGTTTGCTAGTTAGATGCATATACATGTCTTTTGTTATAATATATGTAGGAATAATGTAGTCAGTTAGATGCAAACATTTCTGTTTGCTGGCATATATATATTAAAGGGTTAAACTGTTCTTAGCTGAAAGCAAGGAAAAAAATCAAATAAATAAAGTGGCATTCATTCATGCAATGTAACATGAAGTCTGGTACAGCTTGAGACAAGCTACATGTTCAGTGTCTGGAACATGCTTCAAGGACTACAGATAAGAATCCAGGTGCGAGGAAAGAACTGTTACATAATTTACCTTGAAACAAGAACACAAAGGAGCTTATTAACAGACTGCATGACATAAAGTGTGGGGGTATCCAAAGACAGTTTTCACACAGACCAGAAAAGACTCTCTAAATACCAAAGCAATGACTCTGAAAGTTTCCAAGACTGCTTTCATAAGAATGTATATATGTGAGATGTAATCTGATTTCTAGGGAGATCAGTTAGAGCTGTTTCATGGAGAACAACATTTATAGTGTATTAAAAAGAAACCTGAAGACGTTAAATCCTGCAAGCTACACAGTACTGTGCGTCTCGTCTGTTATATAGACAGTTACTTTAATAGTTGTTGGGCACAGTTTAAAAGGTTAATAATCTGAAAGGTTTACGTGCAGTCATCACACTTTGGTTTTCTACAAGGCACGCAGCATTCAACACAGACATCTAACCATGTACAATTAATTTATCAGGCTTGAATGAAAATGTATCTATTATGAGCATTTTTAAATTAACAGCATTGATAAGGTGATTGTAAGGGGGATTAACAGTTGATAAGGTGTCCAAATAGTTTTCATTTGAATATATAGACATATCCGTTTTTTATGGACTGTGCACGAGCCCATGAATATGTATGGAGTATGTTATAGTACTGTGGAGGGTTGATATACAGAATTTGGAATTGATTGGTTCTTATGGGGGAGGTGACATCGTTACATCTTTCTATTTTATAAAATCATGAAGGAAATGAGGCCGGGACTTGTTTGATGAAGTTCTTGTATTTTGTGAGATAGGAATGAAATAGCTTACCACTATTGAGTTTTATAATTTTTTATGTTATTTTTTTAGTGTTAAGTGTTAAGTGTTAAATTGTATTTTGTCATTAAATAAAATTGTGTTGTTTTTACGTGAAATGGGTCATTTGTGACCGGATAACATGGCACATTCTGGTTTTTAATGGAAATATGCACATTTGCAAGTCAAATGGCACACGGGTCACTCACTCAAAGGATCTTAACTTGGTATGTGACATCAACAAAACTTGCTGCTGGAGAGACAGATTTGTCTCACATAGTTTGTCCCACCTTTGGAACAAGCTTCCAGTTTATGTTAAACAAAGCCCCTAATTGGCTCTATTTGAGTGCAGTTTGGATGATTGGATGGGTAACTGGAAATTTACCCTGGGGGCTCCCACCTGTGTCCCTCTTGGACAGGGGCAATAGGTGCTGACTTTAGTGTCTGCTTGAACCAGACACCCTTGGAACCATTGGTTGAACTTGGTTAGGCTTGTAAGGGCCCTGGAGATGTTAGCCTAGTAACCTTCTATGATCCTATGATTTTGTTAAAACATAAATTCATCAAAGGCTGAAACTAAGAGATGCACATAATTATTTACAGTACTTCTGGGAGGCAAGGCCCACAACACCCCATCCTTACTGGATTTAGCACCTGGCATAACCTCTAAACCTACCCCAGCTTTATCCCTACACCAAAACCTAACCTCAGTTCTGGTATTAACCCTAAACCTAACCGTAACTCTAACTATAACACACAACCCAAACCTTGATACTAACTCTAGGTTTAACCTTAACACTGCCCTCTAACTGGCTTGTACAAATACTGTACAGTTTGGCATTCCTGCTGTTCATAGTTTTTGGGAAATTCTCTCTTCTATCTTAGCTTGCATGGCATATCCCAATGCAACCTGTGCTAGAAGTTATGACATGGCTACATTAAAGTCAAAAGAACACTGATCTGCTGAGGTGCTTAGATATAAAAGGAAAGTCTAATGCTGAGAAGAACTACACGACTGGAACTTGGTATATAACAATAAACCAGTAGCATAGCTAGGGTGGGGTGAGACAGACAACTGCCCCAGGCACAGAGTGTTGGAGGGGATCAATCATCTGATCCCAATCTCTATTTAATATGATACGTGGTTTAAAAGCCGGTATTACATTTGCAGTTAAACCTGAGCACTGTAGTGCTCCTTGTATGATTAGAACTGTAGTAACTGCTTGCTACATTGCAGCAATAGTACAGTGAATAATCCATATACATTTGTATATACTTTGTATATACTTTTGCTCTAGTGACTTATTTAGCAAATGGTAAAATGAATACATAAAGTAATAAATTAAAATACCCTGCCACTGCTGCTGTATTAAATTATCTTTTTTAAATTTGTTTATTTATATATGCAAGTTCACAATTTCCAACTAGTGTTCGGAATTTAGCATGCTATATCTGTGTGGACTTTTTTTCATGCCTTGCACTCTTGAATTTGTATATTTTATACTACACTATTTCTTTGATAATGAGTGTCTACTTAGTTTTTCTATCACACTGATCACATCTGGGACAAATATTGTCCTGGATTTGTTTTGTGTATATCACACACTTGCTGTCTTTCCATGTGTAAGAATAGTGATATTGACCTATTACCTGTCAAGGTACTTAGTGCAGTGGCAAAGCTCTGGAATCTGGCTACCTCCAGCTTTCATTGTGTATGTATGTTGTGTCAGTCTATATCAAACATAAGCATAATAGGTATCTGTGCGGACATGTTTCTCATTCATTGTTTGCTTAATCTTTATTTTTATGTGTGCATAATTTTCTAGTATTCTTTGTAATTTGACTTTTGCATTCCTTTGTCATTGTCTCTTATAATATTTTAAACTGCCACTTATCTTTGGAGCTCTCAGTTGCTATTAGTCTTTTTTGTAATTTCTTCTTTTTTGCAGCAGCAAAATCATACTTGTGGCCACTTTAAATACTATAATATTTTTCACTTTTTTATAAATACTACATTACCCATTTTTATTCTGTTATGTCCAAGGAATTGTAAAATAATCAGACCAGAGTAATCAAGACATTATAGGAACTTCCCAAACACAGACCATGTCCACCAATTGCGTCTATGATTATACTCACCTGGGCAACTGAATGGGTGGGCTTAACTTTCTGTGAACGTACAGACCACACACAGCATATTCTTAAAGGCATTGATCATTTTAATTATAGATCAACTCTAGTACATTTTGCAAAGAATCTTGTTGAAAAGGCAGCATCAACTAGCTTGCAAAGAGCAGAATCTTCATTTTCAAACAGCATGGATTCAGGATTCCTTTCAATAATACGGAATTGCTAATGGGCCATTGAGTAAAAGCTGGATACTTTGGTTCTATTAATTCATGAAGAAAATTTCCCAGGTTTTACTTCTTGACACACCACTAACAAAAAGCCAGCTCACACTCATGCTTTGAAAAAATAAGAAGCACCTCATACATTTCTATGGGGAAAATTACTACAAGTAATTGTGCAAGTCTCCCCACAACCTGTAACCATAAAAGGGTGTCTGCTCATCAGATCTAACATTAGATTAGAAGGTCAAGATCACTGCAGGATGACATTTAATTATGGTGGTAGATCTTTGTGTAATGTCATTACTGACTCAGACATATGGGCCAGCACGTGTACTGTTATGGAGAAAACTATCACAGTATTTAAGGTATGTTTGGACAGAAAGATGATGATACTGGTTGCTTGGAGCAAAAGGTCCCACAGAAAAAGGGAGAGGAACAGTGCCATATGGAAACATTAGTCCAGTGCCATACAGAGACATTAGTCCAGTGCCATACAGAGACATTAATCCAGTGCCATACAAAGACATTAGTCCAGTGCCATGCACAGACATTAATCCAGTGCCATACAGAGACGTTAGTCTAGTGCCATACAGAGACATTAGTCCAGCACCATACACAGACATTAGTCCAGAGCCATACACAGACATTAGTCCAGTGCCATACAGAGACATTAGTCTAGTGCCATACAGAGACATTAATCCAGTGCCATACAGAGAAATTAGTCCAGTGCCA
>NC_056730.1:36825292-36900292 GCF_019279795.1 Protopterus annectens
GGAAAAGTTTTACTTGAAGATGACACAATAATTAGGATCCAGTGTTCTGAGTGTGAAATTAGCACCCTTTAAGTATGGTTGCATTGCATAACAGAGACAAGAAATGAGAAATCTTTTTAGCTCAGAAAGAGTTTGGTTACTTTGACTTTTGTGACTTGGATATAGGCTGAAAACTGAGCATGGTGTCTAACTGGATTTATATGTATCTGTAAAGCTGGACTGTTTCTAAAGACTCATTACTGGTGTATAAGGTCTGCTCTGTAAATAACTAAAAATAAAATTACATTTAAAACAAAGATGCATGGAAAGTGCAAACAGATACTAAGGAAAATTCTTCACAAATCTCCAGTAAGACTTTAGAACTTTGCAAAACTCTGATATGTGCAACTTTAGTATAAACCAGACAGAATAATGCATACAGCTGATAAACTTAGTCCAGCTAGAGTACAAACAGGATTTTCTGAAGAAATAATTTAAAGTTTTGTGGACTATGTATGTCTCAAAAGTGTTTTGGTACCGATTTTTAAGAATAAGGGTGATGTGCAGAGCTGTAGTAACTACAGAGGGATTAAATTGATCAGTCACAGCATGAAGTTATGGGAAAGAGTAGTGGAAGCTAGGTTAAGAAGGGAGGTGATGATTAGTGATCAGCAGTATGGTTTTATGCCAGGAAAGAGCACTACAGATGCGATGTTTGCTTTGAGAGTGTTGAAGGAGAAGTACAGAAAAGGTCAGAAAGAGTTGCATTGTGTCTTTGTGGATTTAGAGAAAGCATATGACAGGGTGCCTAGAGAGAAGTTGTGGTATTGTATGAGGAAGTCGGGAGTGTCAGAGAAGTATGTAAGAGTGGTACAGGATATGTACGAGGGTAGTGTGACAGCGGTGAGGTCTGCGCTGGGAGTGACAGATGCGTTTAAGGTGGAGGTGGGATTACATCAAGGATCAGCTCTGAGCCCTTTCTTATTTGTAATGGTGATGGACAGGTTGACAGATGAGATCAGACAAGAGTCCCCGTGGACTATGATGTTTGCATATGACATTGTGATCTGTAGTGAGAGTAGGTAACAGATGAAGGAGACCCTGGAGAGGTGGAGATATGCTCTACAGAGAAGAGGAATGAAGGTCAGCAGGACTAAGACAGAACATATGTGTGTGAATGAGGGGGAGGATAGAGCAATGGTGAGGATGCAGGGAGTAGAGGTGGCGAAGGTGGATGAGTTTAAATACTTGGGATCAACAGTTCAGAGTATTGGTGAGTGTGGAAGAGAGGTGAAGAAGAGAGTACAGGCAGGATGGAGTGGGTAGAGAAGAGTGTCAGGAGTGATTTGTGACAGATGAGTACCAGTAAGAGTGAAAGGGAAGGTCTACAAGAGGGTAGTGAGACCAGCTATGTTATATGAGTTGGAGACAGTGGCACTAACAAAAAGGCAGGAGTCAGAGCTTGACGTGGCAGAGTTGAAGATGTTAAGATTTGCACTGGGTGTGACGAGGATGGACAGGATTAGGAATAAGTATATTAGAGGGTCAGCTCAGGTTGGAAGGTTTGGAGACAAAGCCAGAGAGGCAAGATTATGTTGGTTTGGACATGTGCTGAGGAGGGATGCAGAGTATATTGGGAAAAAGATGCTAAGGATGAAGCTGCCAGGTAACAGGAAGAGAGGAAGGCCTACGATGAGGTTTATGGATGTGGTGAGAGAGGACATGCAGGTGGATGGTGTGACAGAGCAAGATGCAGAGGACAGGAAGAAATGGAAACAGTTGATCTGCTGTGGTGACCCCTGATGGGAGCAGCCAAAAGAAGAAGATGAAGTGGACTATGTCTCAAATACCTATGTCTACTGAGAAGGTGGTAGACCTTTAATTTGGTATGACAGAAGACGATGAGATTTAGTTGTTAAGAGATGTAATTATGAATAGTTGACCAGATAATGCTAAATCAGTGCATACAGACATCCATGTCTGCTTCTCATAGTCTGACAAGCTCTTACACATTCATGGTTTGATATTTAAGGGGAAAGTCTGGTTTTACTTGCAGATTAATTCAATCTCTAGCTGTTTTTCTCCCTACAGTTTGGTTCTGGTATGGTTTAGTTACCAGGAATATGCTGTACTTCATAAAATGTCCATTTCCTTTCCTTCAAAGGCAGGGAAAGCCCCTCTCACTTGCTTTTGCAGAGGAACTTGTCTCTGTGTACATGACATACCATAGACAAAGGGAAATATTTATTTTTTCCTGTCAGGTACTGCCCACAAGCTAATGCCAGCAGATGCTATGGGCTTTGCCAAGATTCTTCAAATGCCTCACTGTTTTGGTAGGTTGGTAAGTCATGAAATCCTATTGTTTACTTTCATGAAGCTTTTTACCTAAAGATTTAGGTTTCATTGGCTTGGGAGGAGGGTTGCCTGCCCTGCTAGAAATACCAACTCTCTATGCCTTTTTTTTTTATCCACATCATATTTCTGGCAAGGAAATTGTATCGCTTCACTGTGACATGTTTTGAAATAGTGGTTTCTTACTTTGTTCATTGTTTCACTTCACAAGCCAATGGGATTATGTATTTTTCTGTAAGATGGTTGTTTTAATTTAGTGGACACGTTATATGATATGATCTGCTGAAGCGCTACTCCCTTCCATAACTGCAGACCGAGGTGATTTTAACAAACATTTCCTTTTCAGTCATTTGCTGTGGTTCCATTTGAAAGGGGTAGAGCAATCACAGATTATATCATTTTGATGGGCAGTGCAAAAAAGCATTACTGCTGATTGAAAAAGACAAAATGAAGAGGAGAATGTTGGCCATATTTTGATAGAATTGCAGAACGGTACTGCATTGTAATGGAAAAAGGGTCACAATAGTGTTTATAAAAGTGAAATACATTTGCAACTAATAAAACATGTTTAATTCCACAATATTCAGGAGAAAAAAAACATGGATCTTCCCACTGCAGGCACTGGGGGTGGCAGAATTACATACATGTCAGTAGCTGCTGTCACTGACTCATGATCCAGCAAGGTTCAATCACTGCAGTCACAGTTTTGACACTTCAAGAAAACTGTGGGGAGGGTCTGTTAATAGTTGAAGGACTACAAGTGCTTATGCTTATTAAAGCCTGCAGTTTAGCTATTTACTTTGGCTGGAGTTGTATGACTGCTATCAGTATTGTAAACCACGCTCTGACAAAAACATAAATTATGATCAATTAATTAAAATGTAGAATCAGTGCTGTTAGACTCATATATTATATTTCAGTGGGGCAAGAATGCACAAACAGTCCTTTATGTCTAACATGACTCCTATAAACATAGGAATATAGGCCTTATGACAATGTTGTAGTGCTGAGAGCACTTAACAACATGTAGCCCTGAAACTCTCCCAGCAGAAGTAACAGCTATCAAAATAATTAATTTTTTTTTCAGATAAGAAATATCAAAGATATTGTCTACACTGCCTCAAGGAGCTAAGCGTTTTTATAGTTTTAAATAAATTCCAAGTTTCTGTGTGGTACAGGAGCCCTTTTTTGTTGGTTCCGGTGAGAAACTTTTCATTGGAAATATATTAATAATGCAATAAAAGGACTGGTCTAAAGGGATCCATATTGACAAGGTGGGATAGTATGTCTTAAAAAGAGAGGAGGAGGAGAAGCCCACAGAAAGATGTCCCGAAAGAACTTGCACTATAAGGAATCAAACCAGCAGCTTCCAAATAGTCAGTAGGACAGATTTAAATGTCAGATAAGTTTTCCCTTGGGACTGAAAGAGAATGGATGAACTACAATACACTTTCCATGAGGTGAGAAAAATTATAGTAGTCTGGACCAAAATGGAGCTCTCATAATCAGCCATACGCTTTCTTTTGGTATTATTTGCAGACTTATTTGACGCAAGAGAAATGGAGTGACTAAATAAAGCATATTGCGTTCCCACAGCCCTGACAGGGTGGTGCTTGTCCAAATCTGGGGTAACTTTGCATCCTCAGAATGGTTGCTCCCATACTGGATTAATTCCAAGAAGACGTTAGGCTGCAGTGGATACTTGTAGTGCAGCCAGCTCAGTCTTCTACTAGACTGCCTGCCTATGGTAAAGAAGTATTTGAAGTAGGAGGTCCAGCTAGTTCCTAATTCTGCATGGTCAGTCTGCAAAGATATTACAGTTTTGGTATTTGTTCACTTCTGCAGCACATTACCATGGAGATGTTTTCAGTTAAAGAGTTTTTATGGGCACTTTCGCTGCTAAAGACATCAAACATTTCTTTTAGGCTGATGTGAATTTTTACCACAAAGAGATATCTTGTCCTCTGAACAATCACAACCTTGAATTGAGCTCCTCAGCTGGAGACTGAAGCATCTGCCATCAAGCAAGATATCAAGTGGCATTGTAAGAAAGAGTCTACCAGGTATAAATTCAGTATTCATGATTCTGAAATTTACGTTACCCAAAGATAATCAGACATCTGTTTCTAAGGGCTCCAGACATTATGCTGAAATGTCCTCCTACAATTACAGTAAAGCTGTAGTAATTGGTCATTTTGGACCATTTCTAGCTCTTTTGAAGTTCCCTGGTTAAAATCTGCCTCTGGCATTTTTTTGAAGCCATATTGCTCGGACACAGCTCCACGTGGTCCTGTTGAGTCTTCCTGGCTACAGAGAACTGAAAAAAAGCGACTGCTTTCCTGATTAAGTATCCTGCTGTTTTTTTATATTTGTTTTACCTTCTACTGCTTACCTAGAACAAGCTTTAACTGTTTTCATAGTTATTTACTGCATTTTTTATTATCTGCACTTAAAAGTACATTTTAGTCGAAATTAGTCTAATTCAAGTCGAAAAGTGTTTGTTTGCTGTTTAATTTAATTGTTTGGCTGCCCACTAAAGTGTGCTAGCCTGTACTACTGACTTATTGCCTTTTCTGTATTTTTGTGTGTTTCGATTTAAAAACAAAAAACAAAAAAATATTCCGTGTTTTCCTGCCTCTCCTAAACTAGTTAGACCAGTTTACCGGCCTTGCTGTATCCTGGGCTGTGTTTTAGTTCCTGTGTTGTCCATTGCCTTACTTGGATAGAAGGAAGTTTCTTAGCTCACCAGTGGGAGTGGGGAGCCTTGAATAGCCTACCTCTCCTTGAGGGAAGTGACCTCAGGTAAACAAGCAGTAGTAATTGCAGATTGTCGACCATTTCGATAGCTTTTGAACTTCCCTGGTTAAAATCTGCCTCTGGCATTTTTTGAAGCCATATTGCTCAGACACAGCTCCACGTGGTCCTGTTGAGTCTTCCTGGCTACAGAGAGCTGAAAAAGCGACTGCTTTCCTGATTAAGTATCCTGCTGTTTTTATATTTGTTTTACCTTCTACTGCTTACCTAGAGCAAGCTTTAACTGTTTTCATAGTTATTTACTGCATTTTTTATTATCTGCACTTAAAAGTACATTTTAGTCGAAATTAGTCTAATTCAAGTCGAAAAGTGTTTGTTTGCTGTTTAATTTAATTGTTTGGCTGCCCACTAAAGTGTGCTAGCCTGTACTACTGACTTATTGCCTTTTCTGCATTTAGCACGGAGTTGCCACTAGAGCACCATCGGGCAGGCAGCGCTGGTTAAACAAGGTTAAACTATTTCTGGCTCTGTAAAGTCTGCTCTTCATTTTTTCCCTTAGAACTGCTCTACTTGTAATCTAAACAGTCTATTCTCTATCTGTAAAGCTCAGCACTTGTTCCTAAAGCATTTTTTAGTCAGGTAAAGCACTTCTATATTATACAAAGTACTTCACTAGCTTAAAACCCCCTTGAGTACCCACTTCCCTATAGGTCCTTTCTGACTCAGTTACACAGCAAACTTTTTCATTTCTTCTAGCATGTCAAAGGGTCAGTTGCTAGCGTCCTCTCCTGCTCAGCTGGTGAATCTGGGAATATTGAGGCAATGTTACAATTGCCTCATGTACACAGACAACCCTCTCCTCCTCCCACAAAACACAAATACATGCGAGAGATGCAACTATATAGCCAAACTCGAGGCTGAGCTCTCTCAACTCAGGACTGGCAAAACCAGACAGGAGGAGAAGGTAACCACACACACCATAAACCCAGTCTCACATAGAACTATCACAACTACAAATCAAACACATAAACACACAAAGACATACTCGGAGGCACTGATCAAAAATCTACCAAAACAGCAGAGGCCTCCAAAGCAGACACCAAACAACTGCCACCTCATGACATAACACAAGCAACACATAGATCACAAAGTCAGTGTGCAAATCAGTCACAGCCCTTAAGGCCAAACACAATGCCAGACACACTTGTCATAGGTGACTCCATAGTCAGACACACTGACGTCCCACTCACCAGACTGAACAAGGAGAGGGTCACAGTAAGCTGCCTGTCAGGCGCTAGAATCTGCCACATAACACAAGCACTCAGGTCACTCCACAGCAAGTACAAGTATGACTCAGTCATTGTCCATGCCGGTGTGAATGACCTGAGGCGATACCTCTGGACTACATGAAAAGAGACATAAAGGAGCTCTCAGATTATGTAGCCCAGGCTGGTATGACCCTGACCCTGAGCAGTATCCTACCTTCACCAAGAATGATGCCACAATACAGAGACAAAATGATCAGTTTTAATAATTGGCTTAATTTCTGGTGTCATTTAAGGGATCAATTTCTGTCTGCCTGGAATGACATGCTTGACAAGCCACGCTGCCAAGGGACGGCTTGCACCTGTCACCCTGGGTTTCGGATATTGGCAAAGGCTCTTGCCACCCCATAGTACCTTTTTTAGACAAGGCTCAAATTCTAAACCCACCGCCCTAGAAAACAATAATGGAAAAAAACTAAGGGTAATGCTGCTCAATGCCAGCAGTCTAAATCTCAAGATGCACGCCCTTGAAGCCCTCCTCAGTATGGAGAACATCGATGTCTGTGCTGTGACTGAAACCTGGTTCAAGGCTCCTGAGAGCACCCCGGCACTATCAGGTTTTACCTCATATCATGCGTTCCGGCCCCAAAACCCGGACCGTACCACAAAAGGAGGGGGTGTATCCATATTCATCAAGGATACCCACACCTCCAGGCTGGTGGCAACTCACGAAGCATCAGAGACCATTCAGGTGCAATTAACCATAGGCAAAACTGCTCTACAGTTTGTAGCATGTTACAGGCCACCCTCTCAAACACAGCCTTCCTGAAGACACTGGAGAGTATAAATGTCTCTCCAAACACCATCATATTGGGTGACTTCAACTACCCAAACATAGACTGGGAACATTACTCAAGCCCCAATACCCTAGCCCAAAGGTTCCTGGAGTTCATAAACTCAAATGCTATGGAACAACTTGTCACCATTCCCACAAGAGGTGAAAATATACTAGACCTGATCATCACAAACATGGGGACAAAATGCTCCACACCGGAAGTATATCCCTCATTGGTGAGATCAGACCATAAACTAATCTCACTGGAGATCCACATCCCGCCCCACCCCAACAAAAAGACTACAGTGAAGAACTTCTCAAAGCCAACTTCACACTTCTTAAGACTGGTGTGGTATCCTTCAAGGCCCCTGAGCCAGTGGAAACCACAACCCGCTGCTGAATCCCTTACAAATGCTTTCTACGAGCACCTCCAGGATTGCATGGATCAAGCAATCCCAAATAAAATCAAGACCCTTTCCACCAAAGGCAAGCCCGATCTGGTGGACCCCAGCCTTAAACAAACTTTACAACAAGAGGAGAAAGCTACTACAAGATAGAGCAAAATCCCTAAAAGGGAAGACATCTCTGATCAATACTAGTAAAAACTACGATCACTCATAAAATCATCCAAGGCCAACTTTGAGAGAAAAATGCCAAGGACTCAAAGACAATCATAAGGCCTTCTTTAGCTATGTTAGAAATCTGGGTGGAAACTCCCAGATATGCTCAGAATTAGTCAAAATGATACAAAATCACTGAACCCACAGACATTGCAAACATACTGGCAGACAGGTTCAGTGAAAATTCCAAAAGGAGAAATATCTATCCCAGCAGAGTGTAGCCTCCCAATCATCTCAAATGCCCAGGTGAGAGCTGCTCTCTCTAAAGCTAAAAACACAGCATCAATGGGACCGGATGGTGTCCCTGGCTGTGTGCTACACGAACTCAATGAGGAACTAAACCCACACATAAGGCTGCTGTTTAATCTTAGCCTTACCACAGGATACGTACCCAAAGAGTGGCGTACGGCAACTGTGGTCCCACTCCACAAAGGTGGTGCTTCTACGGACCCTGGTAATTACTGCCCCATAAGCTTAACAAGCCTGGTCTGCAAAGCTATGGAGAGGATCATAATGGAACTCATAAATAAAGACATAGGGACCTACAGACATTGGATCCTACCCAATTCGGCTTTGTCAAGGGCAGATCATGCCTCTTGAACTTGGTCGACTTTTTTGAAACAGTCACCAAGGCCATTGATGAGGGTAAGGCAGTTCACACAGCCTACCTTGACCTTGCAAAAGCTTTCGACACAATACCCCACTCGGGTATCATAGAAAAGCTCACCAGCTTAAATGTAAACCCATATGTCACAAGATGGGTTGCAAACTGGCTCAAGGACAGAACCCACAGGGTTAGAGTTGCTGGTGCCATGTCAGACTCCGGTCACAAGCGGTGTTCCACAGGGCTCAGTCCTGGGCCCCTCTTGTTCGGCATCTACTTTTCAGAAGTGCAGGCAAACATAGGAGGATTGTGGCTGACAAAGTTTGCAGATGACTGCAAACTGGCGCCATAGTTGAAAATCCATAAGACACAAATATCCTTCAGAGAGGTCTCATAGAAACGGATAACTGGTGCCAGAGCCATGGCCTTAAGCTAAAGCCAAAATGTATAATCATACCCTTTGGTAAAACAAGGTAACCCCAAGTTACCACATAGGTGGCAATCCATTAAGCACAGAAGAGGTTATCAGGGACCTGGGGACCCAAGTTGACAGTAACCTTTCTTTTGACACTCACATTGCCAAAGTGGTTAGGAGGACCTTCTACATTGCCCACCTGATTATGAAGGGATTCACATCCAGATCAAGGGAGGTCATTGTTCCCCTGTACTCTTCACTTATCAGACCAATGATTGAGTACAATGCCCCATTTGGAATGTATCTTACCCGACACCTGCAGCAATTGGAAAGACCCCAAAAGTTCCTCACCAAAAGGATAAAGGGGCTCAAAAATATGCCATATGCTGCCCGACTGAAGAAACTCCAGCTCTATTCAGTCGCATACCGTCTGCTCAGAGGTGACCTGTGCCTGACATACAAGGCCATGTCCAACCCGGAATTAATGGACATGCTCCACCTCAAAAATCCAAATCCACCAGAGCCACAAGAGCAAGAGACTTAAACCTCAACACGGATATAAATAGGGCGTGCTGGAGGGACAGATTCATCACCCAGAGACTCCCTATGCTGTGGAACAGAATCCCGGTCCATGTGAGACAGAGCACCTCGCTGGCTCTGTTCAAGAGGAATCTTGACCAGTGGATGGGAGATCGTAGGTTTACCCCGGGGATCATCTCTGTATCACTGCTGGACAGAGGCACGGCAAACTAATGGGTATAGTATTCTTCAACCTAAGGGGTGGTGAAAGCCACACAACTCTGGCTAGGCTTATAAATGCCCTAGGGCAGATAGCCTAGTATGATCCTATGAACCTATGAAGATACCAGGTGATATATGACCAGCAGGCTTCAGAAAATTCCTTAGTGACATCATTGAACAGGTAGTGGCTCAATGAAACACTATGACCATTTTTGAGACTGTCAATGCAGAAGAAATTTTGAACTGCTCCCTGGAAAACTTTTCACTGCACTGATATGAAAATAATTTTTTCATGATTTATAGCCCAGCTAAATGACTGCAAGAACAGCACAACTGCCTCAAGTTTGTCAAGTAACATCTGACATGAGTAAGCCTGAAAGAAGCAGTTAGCAGGGTCACTGTGCTTTCCGTTTTGCCAGAGGGCAACAACAACTAGTATTAGCCACTTTTAGTGAAGTCCCTCAGGTTGGTTCCTAATCCAAAAAAATGGATTTCAAGCTGAAATAGATGGTTTCCCACTGTGAATCTCCAAAACATCCCACAAGTGGGAAGATGGGAATGTACCAGTATGTGTCTTTCAGATCTAAGTTTGCCATTCAGGGTGGCACTTGATGTGAGATTACTACTGTGAGCTTCTGTACCTTCACATTACATGATTATATCATGTTATTATACTTCAGTGCTGCATGTTCTGCAGAGTGGCTCTTTCATGGAACTTAGACTGCAGTAACCAAGGTTACTTTGATTGTGCGAGCTGGCTGTGTGCTTTTATGGGGTTTTCCACTTTGTGTGTGTGTGTGTGTGTGTGTGGGGGGGGGGATCCCTATCAGATGACTGAGTTTCCAGAAACTCGAAATTCATATGGTCGGGACCATATGATTGAGTTTTTGAAAACTCAAACATCAAAAAAACAAACAAAAAAAAAAAAACAAAAATCTACCTTTTTTATGTTTTTGTAGGGAGGCAAGCCCACCTGCACCCAACACACCCCCTGCAAATTATATATACCAACTCCAAGATTGCATTACAGTGAGGAAAAGGGTAAATTTCCCCGATCTGTGCTGTACCTCGATCTCCATTCAAAAACTTCACAGTTTCAAAAACTTGATCATATGGTCCTGACTATATGAATTTCAATAATATATGTAAAATTTAAGGGGGTGGAGTGAAACCATTCCTTTCCTCACATTAAGGGTGTCAGGGGCTTGACCTTGCAAAACAAGGACTTCTTTGTGTTTTTTATGCAGAGTTACACTTTTTGGTATTCAAAATTCAAAAGGGCATAACTAATTTTCTTGTAACTTAGATAAATATATGGAAAGTAATTATAACCATAACTTCTTTAATAATAGTAAACATAACCTAGTAGACCCCCCCCCTTTCACAGCCTATTAAAAATGTCTTTCTATCGGTTTCATTCCCAGGTCACACAAGTAGGCCATAGAGGTCCCTATTCACAAGGGTAGATCTACAACAGACCCTAGAAGCTACATCATCCTCACAGTATCCTCTAAAGATTATGGAGAGGGATGTTATTGAATTTGTTACTCTGGATAGGAATATTTTTGGATTTGTAAAAGGTTTGTGACATTTACTGAACTTGGTTACCTTTCTGAGGTAATTATGGTGGTTTGAGATGAGGGATTTTCCATTCAGTCAGTTTGCTTAGATTTTGCCAAGGCATTTACCACTATTCCACATGCAAGGTTGTAAACAGGCTCAGTAGGTTTGGTGTTAATATTTATATTAACTGCTGGATTCATAAGTGGATTCCAAAGATGTTAAATGCAGGTGGTAAATATTTAGCTCAAGCTGAAGGGGCCATTGAAAGACACTGGACTCCACACTTGGGACACTACTTTTCAGTGTTTTTTTCAGACGTATGGGTACGACAGGGAGGGATACAACCAATAGCTGTTTAGAAGATAAGGGTCTTGCACTAAATATAAATAATTGCAAACATTATCACTGAGAATACCACTAAAGACAAGGCACTGTCTGAAAGGAGTTTGCTAGTTTTATACATGTTGGTCTCTGCTTTCACCAGACAGTTGCCACAGGAGTACAAATGACCTTCACTGCAACTCACATAGTAATACAAGGAATTACAAGTCACTCCATTGAAATCATGTGTCACTGCACCCCTCACTTGTCAATGCCTCTATTTGGTGTCTCTTGACAAAAATCATAACTCACTAATGGAGATCACAAAGATTTTTCATTTAGAAATAATGAAGGGCCTGACAGGCTGTACTGCTTAGACAGATCGAAAGAGCTCTTCATATTCTGTATCACCACATCGTCTGAGGACAGTAAGTGCCCGGTTTTCTGAGTTAAAAGACCCTCTTTACTTCGAGACTCTCTGTTTGAAATTAGTGTGAGAGATAACATGCACAAAAGCAGTCATACTTAAGATCTCCATAAATAATAGAAAAATTTAGCAGATTTATAATCCATAAATCTTTTTTGGCTTCAAAATAAACTGTCCCTCACACCCTGAAACAGTGCCATCCCTTCACACGTTTAAAAGAAACATTGAAAAATACATGGATGCTCATAAATTTCAACCCAAATAAATAAATAAATAAATAAATAAAACAGCATTCAAGTTTCAAGATGGCCACTAGGCTTAAGCCTATCACAGAGCTGTAAACATCTAAGGAAAGAAGAGGTGTAAAATAAGGTGTATCTTTCTCTTTGGAAAAAAAAAACATATGTAAAACCTCAGCAAAATGGAATACTAAATCACATCTTTTGCCAACATGCTTTAACACTTTTTCTTTGCTAATAAGTATGTTCAGTTTGATGGATACATAGTATAGGAAGATGCCCACAAAAAGCTATGTTTTCATGATCTTCTCAAACCATTTCTTTTGAATCCAAGGTATTCTGGGCATACTGATATACCTCTCAACCTCTTAGTGCAAGACATGTGGACAAAGCCTGACAAAATGGGGAGACAAAGGCCAAAAATAGTGACAAATTTTAAATATTGCTCTTATAAACTCAGAAAGTTGCTAGAATAATGGGATTTGTGTTAGCATACATTTTCTGAAGGATAAAGTCTGAAGCCGAAATGCATGTCACTATTTAGGGACTTTAATCTTTAAATCATCCCAGTGATGTGTCAAAAAAAAACAGTTTTTATGAGGCAAAAATCTGGACATTCTGCACAAATCTGTACAGTGGAGAGGTATGCATACTGACAATGCTTAGCAGACAATGAGTGCTGACACTCAAAAATATAGATTTTTTTTTTGAAAGGGAATGGGATCCTGGTCTGAAAGACCAGGAGACCCAAAGAGTCCTTTGGTGGTACTATCATTGTCCAGGGGATTGAAAGTAGTCTTTTTGGTATTAGTGTAGGATTTAAGCAACTTAAGTCTTAGAAATCTTTAACCTTCCTCATAACAGTTTATATTTCTAAGCCTGACATTTAAACAAATAGCTCTGTCATACATTAGACCTCTCAAATAAGCAGAATTTTTAAACCCTAGCCTCAAAGGAAGAAGAAACAGAAAAACAGGCAGATGCAGAAACATCTGACATGACATAAACATAATTGCCCAAATTCTCCTCGGTTTTGCCTTTGACTAGCTTATTGATCAAAATTCTGCCTCTGCAGAGGATACAATTCTTTGAGACGTGAGAACTGGAAAACTCCTAATCTTGTTCAGATTATTATTTGCATAAGGCTAGTTTTTTTTTTTAACCAGACTTGCTTCTCTCCAAGAATAAAGTTGCAGTAGATTTCATACAGAAATGATCATAGAAAACCCTTTTGTGCCTAATCTGTTTTAGCCTAAAGAAGCTCTCAACAATTTTCACAATCTTAGAATATGTATGTAATTGCTTACATCTGCCTAGAAGCTGATAGGTAACTTTAAGAGGGAGGGATTTTGGAGCCAAGTTAATGGACTGATATATTTTAATGGCAAAAGTATTGTATATCTTAGATTCTTTACCATCATGATTTGAAATACCTGAAACTAACTTTCTAGCATCCTTTACTACTTCAGTATCGATTTTGTCTAAATTATGGGAGTTTGGCCTGGACCACTTCTTATTTTCCTCTGACCTTGTATAATGTTTGGAAGCACCAACAAAGCTCCTAGGGAGAATTTCTGGCCTTTAGTCCTTAATGGTGTACCGCTACACTTCCATACAATGCTTGGAAATCCACAAGCATGTTCAGCTTATGTCTAGAAAACATGCAAAATAATTGCCGCCCTTTGATTATCTAGGAGATCACCCATTCAAACTGTTCAGACTTTACAGAATTAAATTCCATGAAGGTGAATCCTCAGGTTAATTTTGTTATCTTCAGTATTACACTGACCACCCATTAACTTTGATGCAGAATCAGTGTTTTTAATAAAAACTGGTGAAAGACAATGCTTTGCTTTATGTCTGTATTTAGCTGTCAGAATAGAAGATTTACTAAATACATCTGATCTCGTTTGCAACAGTAGTTCAGTGAATTTTCTAGAAAAAAGATAACTTAAAGGGAGAATAAATCCTCTTGCCATTAGAATCAGTCCCAGTAATGATCACAGAAGAGAGTCTGGAGTAGCATTATAAATATAAATTGTTTTATTTTTTACAGTTATCTGGATAAGCATATTATCTGTGGACCCTCTCCAGGCACAACCTGGATCCACTGGGTAGCAAAACATAGAAATCACTAGAGAATCAACCTGCGTAATACAAAATTTTGCTGTAAGTTTGAGACTGGCAAGGGAAGTACTTCTGCAGTAACTGCTGACAGATGAGAAGGCCTTTTATAAATAAAGGAATATTGTTTTTATTTAAATGTAATAAATATAAATGCTCAGGAGCAACCCAGCACAGAACCAAAAGTTCAGCATATATCTATGCACTCGAGGTATAGTCTCTAACAGTAATAGTGTTTGATATAAATTCCAACAGCAGGTAGATAAAATCCGGAGACAAAGTAAAAATAATATCCTTTTATTCCAGACACATGTGAAGAGGTTTCGCCAAGAGGCTTTGTCAAACCTTGAACAAACAGAGTGTAAAATCACCTACTACTATATATCTAACTGGTAATTAGCTAATTGATACCAATCAAGTCAGCACTCCTCTTAAAGTTATAGGCTGAACACTGTCAAGTGCATTTAAAAATGTATCATAACAAATAAGCATATTAAAACATTACATCCATATGGATAAAATTCAACAATGAATGAGTATGTAACACAATTACCATGATTAAAAATATATACATATTAACATGTAAAATAAATATATATCACAGAACATAATTTTAAACACTGGTATACTAACCCCATGATTTGTTTTTATTTAGTTTGAACTATTCTATCAAGATGAAACGTATAAAAAGTATTCAAAATACATGTATATAAATCAGTTTAGTGAATTTTCCAACTGTGAAGTCCATAAATATTGCTTCTAAACTTTATGTGATGTGCAAATTCAACACAAGAGAAGGTTTCTAAATGAGAGAGAGAGAGAGAGAAAGAAAAAGCTACAAGAATACCAAATCACTAAAGAGACTCTTATGTTATGAACATAATGAAGAAAGAATATTTTCGGTGAGGAAGGGGACTTTTCCCTGCTATAATTGTAATCACTGTCAATATATTCTTAAAATGGATAATTTTATACATCCTGATACAAATATATGCTACAAATTTGATTTTTATGCTAGTTGTGTATCAAGAAATGTTGTATATTTAGGAGTCTGCCAAAATGCAATGATTTTTATGTGGGGAAAACTAATAGAACACTAAGAGAAAGAATCAGGGAACATTTATACGCTATAAGCAAGGATAATGAGACCAATGCCTTAGCCAGACATGTCATTCAAAATGACACCACACATAAATTTAAATTTATGGTTTTGGAACTCATACATACTACCATGAGACTAGGAAATACCAGTAACTTTACAGAAAAGGAAGAGATAGATGGATTATTAGGCTACAGGCTGATACAGGACATGGCCTCAATGGCAGAGTTTCCATAAAACCTTTCTTGAAAGACAGACCCCTGAGACACTAGATGTGTTTAAGATTATTATATATTATATTTCACATCTTTTTATATATATATATATATTGTTCAATATACATATTTTAACAATTTAATAATATATATATATATATATATATATATATATATACATGAATAATGCTGCCAATTTTAATGTATATATATATTTTAAATGTATTTTAATACACATTTATACTAATTTATGTTCCATCAGGGAAGATTTTAATTTTATAAGGTTTACTCATCAGCGTATTAGTGATTTTGTACATAGTTTTTTACGTTAAACTGGTATTGTGATTGGATTAATCAAGTGATTTTATTGGTTAGGAATGTGTTCAGTTAAGAGTATTTAATGGGCTTATGTTTTTTGGTTTTATTGAAGTCTGAGGAAGCGCCAAGTGAGGCGTGAAAGCGCTTACTGAAATAAAGGATTGGTTAACTACAAGGTTTGCTTCGATTGTCGTGGTGTGCCTTTCATTCTGTTTGTGGATACTAAAAGTAGGAACAATGTTTTCAGCGATAAAAGGTAGCTTCTATCAACTGTTGTAAAGGATCTCTTGGCTTTTAAATTTCAAATGCATTAAATATTTTAGAATGCATTAACTTTCTGAAAAAAATATTATCTTTTCTGAAAAAAAAGGCTAGAAGCCTGCTATAATAAAATTGCCAAATTTGTCACTAATTCCCCATATAGAGCCCATCACTGTATTGTGCTGAGCCAGCTGAACTACCCAACCTCCTTATATTTACTCATCTACAAATGGCTTATGGTATAATATACCAACCAAAAAATGTCCAGCACTCTGTAACCTACTTCAAACACAAATTAACAAAAGACTACTGAGATCCTCTAACAAATGTCTATTACAAGTCACAAAAGTGAACAACAACTATGGAGATTCCCTCTACTCTAATCAAATAGTGTGAACCTGGAACTTATGCCCCCCAGAATATCATAATCCTAAACCAGCACAATTCAAAACACTCCTTAAATCCCACATACCTAATTCTTGGCTATGCTCTTGTGTAACTCCTGTCTAAACAATCTCTCACTCTGCTAGGCCTTAACCCCACAATACAGACACAAAACAATACACTAGAACAAAACTTTGTAATACTGCTTTTGTAAATAACAAATCTTCATCTCCAATGCTCAACTACCTGAGCACAAACGAACCTTCATCTTCTATTCTCAACTACCTGAGCATTTGCTGTGAATGTTTTGTTGAATAACCTAATTTATTTTGAAATTTGTAACAATTGTATAAATTATCTTATCTATCTATATCTGTATCTATTAATATATATATATATATATATATATATATATATATATATATATATATATATATATATGTATATATATATATGTATATGTATATATATATATATATATATATATATATATATATGTATATATATAAATATATATATATATATATATATATATATATAAAATGGCTTAATCTTCTGTCTATGTGTTTTTTTTTTTTTTGCTATGCATGTTTTGTACCCTTTGTAACCTCTGGGGCTTTCCCCTACAGGCCTCAAATGAAAATGGGCCCTGCCCAGTTGGACTATCATGGTAAACAAACGTCAAATAAATAAATAAATAAATACATTTTTAACAGCTGATAAATTCCATT
Source organism: Protopterus annectens (assembly GCF_019279795.1). Lineage (NCBI taxonomy): Eukaryota > Metazoa > Chordata > Ceratodontiformes > Protopteridae > Protopterus > Protopterus annectens. The sequence continues at coordinate 36,842,540 of NC_056730.1, forward strand.
AGTATGTTCACTGAAGCTGGATTCATTTTTTGTATTATTTGTATTTTGTAACCTGGCTAGAGCACGTGTCCAAATGTTCCTTTTTTCAGACTCAGCCCAGAAGCACTTTCTAGTTAAGTTAGCTCAGAGTCACATGATAGGCAAATGGAAGCTGAGGGAAATAAATCATTGGAATGCAGGAAGCAGCTTGTTAATTAACAGTGGATTGGCAATCATAATATTTGTATCCAATGACAGCTCAGGGGTAAGATGTCATTAGTCATCACTGCTAATATGAAATATTTTGTCTTTTGGAGTACCCATTGAAAGACTTTATTAACTGTAAAACTACTACAAAGACAAAGTATTAAAATATCCCATCAAGCTTTATTTTACTTTTTTTAATTCTTTAGGTGAGGGCTGCAGTGGCTATAGAGTAAGCAGAACAGACCTAACTTTCCTTTCTGCAATCATTGATTCCATCTCATCCTAGGAGATCCCCAAACATTGTGAGGCCAAACCTATAGGTGTAATTTCCCCACTGTGTTCTGGGTCTGCATCATGGCATTGTCATACTGGGCTGTGCTAGGAACTGCTCCAACGGGAGCCAGAAGGCAGCCTTATTAGATATGTGAACCACTTCAGCTGGCTCCTCTTGGTTTGAAGCAGGAAAAATTCTACTTTGAGTGTCTCTCCAATGCATCAAGCTCTCAACTGTATTTGCTTACTATATATAGTCACCGCAGTGAGTAAATTATTACTAAAAGCCTCATATTAAATACATCTGAAACTATATTTATGCTTTTTGGTACTAAACAAAAAACTCAGTGGATCCATGAAAACTTTAGCAAGCTGTGATCATAACAACCATTCTTTCGAGCAGGTCTCCTTGATAATACATGTAAAAAATCAATCACCTACTTTTCTGGGCACAAAAATATCCCCTTGTCTCTCAGATTCCACCAGATTTGTAATAGGGGAAGTGAATGAACTCAAAAACCAACAACGTAACACCAAATAAAACAAGAAACATAGTGAAGGAAATGTATTCCCTCAACTCTAATTCAGCTTCCCTCTTATATCAGCAGCCTCTACTAAAAACTCCACCGTTATTCAAACACTCATAAACAAAATGTCTAGATTTATAACAGACTCTCCAAGAAATTAACACCATGGCATAACAGTAAAAAAGGCAAACTTGTAGGATCATAACTATTCAAACTTGTACAAGAAAATACTCTCCCTTCTTTAACTTCAAAACTAATATGACATATCCTCAAATGCAGCCAAAGAAACTTCAACCACTCAGGCCTTAATACACTCCAAGCTACATTATCTCCATGCATTATTAATTCTTGGGCTTAGATTATGGAAGTCCTTCCCACCTGAAATTAAAGACTCATGCTCTTATTTCAAGTTCCATTCTCCACTAAAATCACATTTAGTTAATTAAGCTGAATGTACTTGTTAACCACTCAGATCACATCACTTAAGTCTAATTTTACTCTTCTCCACTCTAACTCAGCCAGTAAAATTCTTTGCTTCTTTTCACACCTGTAATTTATTTCACTCAAATGTTTTGAAATGTTTGTATGTATTGTAAATGAATACACTGGATTTACTGAGTATCCAAACAATTATTCTTCCATTGTACTATGCTATTGTCACTTAAGCATTACTGCACTCTTGTGTATTTTGTATGGTCAGTTTTTGAACTAAGGCTGAGACTGAATTTAGTCAGATTTGTGTTCTACCCAAGTAAAAACAATCAAATACATAAATATACTTGGGCAATGGTCACTAATAGCTGGTGGAAGGATGTTGAAGTTAAAGATCTTAATAGGAGTGTTTGCAGTTACTAGGTTCAGGAGGGAATGACTACCTGTTTTAAAGTCTGGTCTTACACTATCTGCAACAAATTGAGTATGGCTCTGTGATTTAAGGAAATCCAGAATTCATACGTTTCTGGGTTTTATGATTTCTGTATTGAAGTCTCTCATAAATATGATGCCTCTGTTGGGATTTTTTTTTTTTTACTTTCAAAATATTGTTTAGGAGTCTGCTGAACTGGGTGACTAAAGGTGATTTGCTGTGGTGGGCTGGAGATGTGTAGGTTACCATAAGGGTGAGGGTTTACCAGTGCTTATCATGGAGGCAAATGGTTAGCCAGTCAGAACTGAAGCCTTTCATGTATACATTTTATTTTGGTTGTTATCCTTACATTGTCCCTTTAATGTATACATTTTGTTTTCGTTGTTATGCTTATATTGTCCCTTTAATGTATAAATTTTGTTTTTGTTGTTATGCTTATATTGTCCCTTTAATGTATAAATTTTGTTTTTATATTGTCTCTTTAATGTATACATTTTCCCTTTAATGTATAAATTTTGTTTTTGTTGTTATGCTTATATTGTCCCTTTAATGTATAAATTTTGTTTTCGTTGTTATGCTTATATTGTCTCTTTAATGTATACATTTTGTTTTGTTTGTTATGCTTATAGTGTCCCTTTAATGTATACATTTTGTTTTCGTTGTTATGCTTATATTGTCCCTTTAATGTATAAATTTTGTTTTGTTTGTTATGCTTATATTGTCCCTTTAATGTATACATTTTGTTTTGTTTGTTTATTATTTATTTACATTTGTTAACCAGGAGTGTTCGACTGGACGTAGGTCCATTTTCAGTAGAGGCCCGGGGAGAAAAGCTCCACAGTTAAAATAAACAGACAGTAGTTACATTGGATTACATAGCGATTAACAATTTAACATAGCAATTAATTACAAACATATTTACAGATGAAGAACATAGTACATCAGTAGACAAGTAGAATTTTTATCTGCAAAGTACATAACAGACATTAACAAATGTTAAAATAAGAAGTTCCTGCTGTATAATAAGTACTAGGCTTATGAGCATCTGAGCTTGCTATAATCAAAGTAGTTAGTGGGGTAGAAAGAAAGGTAGTGGTTGGATGGGGTGGGTGATATTAGAATGGGAGTTGTAAGGGCATAACCAGCATGTTTTTAGGTGCGCTTTTATTAAAGTTTTGAAGTGGGTGCATGATGGTACAGAGGTAATTGTGGGTGGGAGGGAGTTCCATAATTTGGCTACGGCGCAAGAGAATAATGCTTCACCAGCAGCATTATTAGCTTTAGTGATCTGCAAGTGATTTTTGTTGCTGGATCTTAGTGGTCTGGTGGTGCGATAGGATTGGAGTAGATTCTGGAGGGATGGGACATTTAGTGGATGGTTTACTAGTTTGCGGGAGAGTGAGAGTTGATACCATTGAAGGAGGTGAAGGAGTTCAAGCCAGCCCAGTTCAGCAAGTGAGAGACAGTGGTTACTATGGTAGGAAGCCACTGTGGCGAATTTGGCGATTTTGTTGTAGCAGGTCTCTAGCTTGTTTAGATTGCATTGCCTTAGGTTGGTATATATTGGAGAGGCATAAAGTAGGGTGGAGATAAGGTGGGAATTTGCTAATGAAATCTTTGCTGCTTTGGTGAGAAGTTGCTTATTTCTGTATAACGCTCCTAGTTTTTTGTGGACTTTTTTTATGGTCATGGATATGTGAATATCAAATTTTAGTTTATTGTCTATTTCCACTCCTAGCAATTTGCTGTGTTCAGTTGGGTATATAGTGGTGTTGTCTTTTGCTGTGATGTTAAAGTGAGAGTTGTTTTGAGTATGTTTGGTGGGTTGTTGTGATTATATTGCCCTTTTAATGTATACATTTTGTTTTGTTTGTTATGCTTATATTGTCCCTTTAATGTATACATTTTGTTTTGTTTGTTATGATTATATTGTCCCTTTAATGTATACATTTTGTTTTGTTTGTTATGCTTATATTGCCCCTAAGAAGGAGGAGGAGTCACACCTACTACCCTGTTGCTTGGTCCTGTACCGAATACATTTTTATAACCTTGGGAGATGAAAGATTAAATTGGGTGTGCTTTTTTTAACCTAGGATTCAGTAACTTCAAGACTGTCTGGCTTATGGTTGGTAAGGAGTGAATGGATTTGTTCGAGTTTGCTTCAAATGCTACCTACATTAAGTGGTGCAATATTGAGGTCAGATTTGTGCAGCCTAGAACAGTGATGGTGAACCTTTTTGGAAAATACCTTTCTTTATTCTGCTCCCCGAACAAAAGAGAAACAATTCTTTATGCAGTCATTTATTTAAAAAAAATAGTCTAATCATGTGTGCTGCTATGCATTATAAAAGTAAAAGAAAAATCAGTGATTTACAATAGAGAAAATATGCTCACTGATAATTGGGCGTAAAATAGTGCACCAAAAAATTACTCAACTTTTAATAGTAATTTTGAATTGAATTGAAAAAATATGGAACACATTGCATTTGATTTGATTAACATCAATTAATGACTTTTTTGTTGCCGAGTTTTAATAGAAGTGCAGGATCACATATTTCTTGTATTTTTGTTCATTCGGTTTCCTTGGTATCTCAGGTGTTGGTGAACGCTGGTGTGTTACCCAAAACAACGTGGCATGTCACCTTTGACACGCGTGTCATAGTGTTCACCATCACTGACCTGGAAAGTAAGATGTTGGGACTTGTATCTGACTCTAAATAGCAGCAAAGTAGAGGAATGTGGATTAATGGGGGGGGGGGGCGTCAGATCAATAGAAAAGCTAAAGAACTTATTGATAGCTAGTGAGCAGGTGTGCCTTTTAGTGTGCTGTTTTGGGGACTAGTGTAAGAATATCTTAAGGGAGCAGGATAGAAATGGGTGAATGTTTGGAGACATATTGATAAAAGGAGTTGATGGGTGAAGTGATGCAGGTGGATGTAACAGTGGATGGGTTTGGAGGGTTAGTGTATGTATTTGGAGAAGCTGGGGTGAAATAAGCATTTATTTACCAGGGATAATAGAAATAAGGTCAGTAGCAGGTAAGATAAAAGATGTGACTTAATTTTTGAGATGATTGGATTGGGTGGAGGGTAAATTATAGGGATTACTTTTCTATGTGAATAATAATGGGTCAGAAGAGACAGAAAGAACAATATACAGTGTGTTTATAAAGCTAATTTCATTATTGAATATGGACAAGTTAGCTTATTTTTATGGAAGATAGGTGTGATGGTGAAAGGGGAACTGAGTGTGACTAAGAAGTACTAGTTTAGAGGCTGAGAAAAGGTTGTTGTGAGGTGAAGGTAGGAGGTAATAGAAGGTATAGCTATGCTGGTAGTGTTTCTGGAATGAAAAATTGATGTTTAACAGAACAGTAATAGACACTGTGGCAGTGTAATATGAGGATATAGTGGTACTGGACAGAGACCCTGTAAGTTGTGTACTGTATGTGTGTATTTGTAGAATATTAGTCCTGGGAACAGACTGGTTAATAGTATGTAAAAGGAGATGCAGAAGTTAAGTGTATTGAGGAGGTGTACTACTTTAATGGGGTTGGTTGTAGATGGAAAAATACAGGAGGTTACACATGTGTAAAGGAAAGAAACTCTGACGTGGCATGGGGATCGGAGTGAAGTGAGCCACTGACCAGATTAAGTGCTGACCAAGCAGTGCAGACATGCCTAACAGCATAGTGGTATTGACAAAAATGCTCCAGGGACCACCATGGAAGTGTTCTTTTATATTTATTATAACATAAAATTAATGGAAATAACATGAAATAAAAAGTGTGCGCATATACTTTTAAAGAATGATAGATGATAGAAACAGTGAACATGAATATTGACCTTTATACATACTGCGTCAGGGGCCACTACAGACCCACTAAGGGTTACATACAAAGGAACAGGGAGACAGGGCAGTGGTAAAAGATCACAGTTCTCTGTACTCAGAGCCTCTACACAATAGTAACAGGAGATAGACTTCCCTTGAGTGGTCACCTGCAGGAAGCAGTAACTGCAGACTGCAAAATAATTATACAGTTACAAGATGGAGTCCAAAACTGTACTATTTAATGCTCAGCTAGGATAATAGCAGACGGCTGGAGTTGTAGTCAGACAACTGTTGCTTCCAACAGCAGTGTTGGTGTCTGTGTTGGTCACTGGTAGAGCTCAGTTTGCAGCAGGATCAAGATGTATTAGGTTCATATGTTGCTACTAGGCATTGGCCCTAGCGCCTATACAAGCCTAGCCATAACAATTCCCTGGCTATTTCCTCCCACACTATTTACTTCCCTGGACCCCTGTCTAGCAGGGTGACTGACGTGATTCCCCGGGGTGAATTTCCTTTATAGGTTCATAGGTTGGTATTGTTAGAGTATTATGTAAAATCTCTTCATATGAAAAGCAAGCAGCTTCCCTTTCACAGCAAGTATCTATTAACTCATTCTATTAGGTACTCCTCAGTGGTCATGTCCACAGGTGGGTATGGGAGAGTTCAGTGCCCTTAAGGCTGCATCTGCTGCTACAGTCCATTTGTCAATCCCACACTCACCCAGCATTACTCATATTCCATGATGTATTTAAAACCCTTTACTAAGGGCAAATGCTCCACTGCCTTAAAGTGACGACTCTTTTCTTACTTTACAGTCAGCGGTGATTCATTCAGATGCATTTCAGAGGTCATATTCATATGATGGATGCCAAGGGGGCAATATCAACTCCATACAACAACAGTCCCCAAACCAGGCTCCCTCTCATCATTTGCTGCAGCTTTGTTTTCTCTATTTGAACAGGAATGTTGGCAAGATGCACCACTGGAGAGGTATGACACATCTTGGAACTAATTAAGCTTAATACCATGAATGTAGACACCACTTCCATTGCATCCATACAGGGACTGGGTAGCATACACCAGTGACCATAGCAAGCAATAATCCTGCTGGAGTGTCATGTGGCCATACGCCTGGTTCAAGCCCACAAAAACAAGTGTAGACTAGACAAGCTCATTCTTGTGACCTGTCATAAACTGTGCAATCCAACACAGCTGTCCCAAAATTCTATGGATACTTTTATTGTGCCCCATTTGCATTAGAATTGAAACACAGATCAATGACATTTATGAAACATTTTAGTAAAGGTAGTTATATAATGTTGCTTACTGAAGAATATCATTTAATACACTGTATTTGTTTATTGCTCATTTATTTTTGTCATGTGTTTGTAAATGAGGCAGAACCTACTTAGTCACATCCTGTTTTGCAGAAGTGATACAAGAATAAAAGTTCTAAGCGTAGTAGCTACATTATAAACAGAACAAGCTCCTTTAATCTTCAGAAACCAGAGTTTCTCTAATCAACAAGCAGAACGCTGAATTAGTGTATGTGACATTCCATTCAAAAGTTTAGAAATGGCTAAATAAGAATTAATGACTTTATTAACGAAAGATGTGACAGAAAAGAAAACCAGTATGTAAAAGTAAATACATTTTAGCTTCAAAATCCAAGCATAAATATGTGTCCTGGAACTTACACAGAAATTGCCATTTATATTTATTTGATGAAATTATTATTATCATTATTATTTGACGAAGAAGTTTGCGAGATTTTTTCCTAACGTCAAGCTAAATTCACAATGTCTCTTGAACTGTTAATAAATCTTAAGACCTTCTCTACACTTTATCAAATGGCTCCCTGTTGAAATGCTAACACTTGAAATGCTGAAATGCCAGCAAGCCGGAAAAAAAGACTGAAAATTCAGTACAGCGCATTTCAAAAATCAATCTCCTCCTTTAAACTTCATTTTGCAGGGGGGGCATGCCCCCCTGGACTTATGTATACCAACTATGAGATCGCCATACCTCAGAGAAAAGGGAAATGCCAAGGAATGGCATCTTGAACTTGGTTTACGTAAGTCTGATCTTTTGGCCATTCAGTCTCCATATTTCGGGACTTGCTTTAGTGGGTCCCAACATTTCAAATGGTTACTTTATCAAACTCAGACTGAGCAAGGTGCCAGTTGGTCAAGTTCAACATAGTGAAGCTGAGCTCTCTGATTACTGTTTTTATAGGAAGTTACCGCTGGTATAGTTTCTAAGGCTGAGATTCAGAAATAATCACTTACGCTTGTATAAACTGCTACTGCCACAAGGTGCAGTTTATATGATCGTGTAAACTGCGATTCAGAGACTTGCTTAGCTGAAATAAGAAAGACATCATTATCAGCTAATTTGCACGCCTCTGAATCACACTCATACCTCTCAAATTCTTAGCTCAAGAAATCAGGGCAAGGCCTAAAATTGTGAGGGGACAAAATAGGGACTGATTTTAAATATTGCTCTTATAAACTTAGAAAGTTGCTAGAATAACAAGGTTTGTGTTAGTATGCATTTCCTGAAGGCTATGAAGTCTAAAACTCAAATGTATGTTGTTATTTAGTGATTTCAGTCCTCAGTGATTTGCCAGAAAACCACAAATTTTATGAGGAACAGGCCAAAAATATGAGGCAAAAATCTGGACAATCTGAGGAAATTTGGACAGTTGAGAGGTATGCACATAATTACTTCCACTGCTAAACAGAACTTTGAGGTGATAATTACCACTAGTGAACCATACATCACTTTGGCACAGGAACGCCCACCACAGTCACGTCCCAAACACCTATGCAGATTCATACACATACACACACAAACTCTCTCACAGACATCCTCACATGTATACAGACATTCAATCAACATGACACACCTAAGTAGAATGCACTCATGGACACACTCACCCATTCAACCATATACATACACACACATACAGGCACACACCTACACTATAGGGTCTAACACACACACACACACACACACACACACACACACACACACACACACACACACACACACACATGCACACACGTGCATGCACGCACGCACACACACACACACACACACACACACACACACGTATTCAAGACCAGTTATGTCCTTGGTGGACCCACACATGCACTTCTACACACATACATACATGCCTACTCACACTCCTTCACTTCTGCATCTCCGCTGATCTTCCTTAACCTGATCTACAGCACATTCTCTCCCACTGAATATAATGGGGAAATGTAGCATTTTGACCATGTTAATTAACATAGCTGGCTGTACTAATTTAAGCAGGGTTCAGCTGCATAAATACCTTCCTGCAGGCATTTTGGGGGAGAACACAAGGCTAATTAGCATTAGCCACCTGCTAGAAATGCCTCATTTAGAACGGCCATGGAGATTGCTCACAATGGTGATTCTACTGACCATGTAAAATTATTGCGGCAGGCCTGTCTCTGAATTGGAGAGGGTTACTTACTGTGAGTGGCTAGCAGCTTGCATTAGGGCTTATTGCAGGTGGTAACCCTTTTTGAATCACAGGGTAAATGTATGACACCAGTGATTCCATTCTTTTGGAATATTTTTCCTTTCTTCATGTTTATGCAACTGTAAAATAGTATACATATGTTCAGGGGCCTTGTCCCCTATTGGTGTGTGTGTGTGTGTGTGTAGGGGTGAGAGCTCTCCCTTGCAAAAAATACTTTATTTTTTTTTTTTTGGGACAAGATTATGACCATCTGCTTATCTGTGGCTAATCACAGAATCCATTTTAATTGAAACTACAATTAACTAAATGTCTTAGTTAAGAAAACAAATTGTTGACTTATGTTTTTAAATGGAGGCAAGCCCACCTGAATCATGCTTCAGTGTCTCTACATATACTATATCAAAGATATTGCATAACCTTGTAATAATGTTTCTTACCCCTCCTGTTCCATTATTTCACTATATTACATACCCTGTTTGTTGATGAAACACAGGAGTTGATGTTAACAGTTCTACTTCTACTACACCTGTTTCATCACAACCACATGTGAGATTTAGCAGGTTTCCCAAGTTTTATATGTTAATAGACTCCAAGGGAAAATGAGTAATCAATCTATTCCTTCTATTACCTTATGATGGGTTACAGCAACTGGATGAATGGACAAAGTTATTGAATTTAATTTTAAACCCAAACAGTACAGAGAGAAAGGGATATCACAGATGACTGGAGAATAAGCATACTAGTGCCCATGTTCAAGAACAAAGGGGACATTTACAACTGTGGGCAGTATAGAGGTATCAAATTCCAATTACACTGCATGAAATTTCTGGAGAGGGTAACTGATAAATAAATATGCAGAGTAGTAGAAAGCAGGGTGGGAGATGAGCAGTTCAGATTCAGATCAGGATGCAGCACAACTTACCCGATGTTTGCAGTGAGGCAGATAGGTTCATAGGTAGGTACTAGGCTATATGCCCGAAGGGATTTATAAACCTAGCCAGAATGTGTTGGCTTTCGCCACCCCCTTAGATTAGTTCCCTGTGCCTGTGTCCAGCAGAGGCACTGAAATGATCCCCGGGATAAACTTTCTGTTTCCCATCCACTCGTCAAGGTTTCTCTTGAAGAGTGTTAGCGAGGAGCTCTGCCTAATGTAGATTGGAATCTTGTTCCAAAGCATGGGAAGTCTCTGGGACAGTAATCTATCCCTCCAGCATGTCCTACTTATTGTTGTGGTGAGGTTTAGATCCGTAGAGCATGTGACTCGAGGGGATAAGGTTTTCTTTAGGTGGAGCATGTCCATCAATTCTGGGTTGGATACGGCCTTGTATGTCAGGCAGAGATAACCTCTGAGTAGGCAGTATAGATAGTTGAAAAGAAGCTAAAGATAAGGAAAAAATCCAATTGGGCATTCCTAGACTTGAAAAATCATATGACAAATTACCAAGAAAGCTGATTTGGGCTGTACTGTGGTGGTTTAAAGTCCCAGAAATACATTAGAGAATTAATCCAGGCTATGCACAAGGACCAATGACTCAGGTGTAAACAGTGTTTGGTTTCACAGAGGGGGTCCCAGTGGGAGAGGGTGTGCATTAGAGTTCAGCTCTGAGCCCACTGCTGTTCATAGTGGTGATGGACTGCATAAGCAAACTGGTCAGGGGCACAAATCAACAAAGTCGCTGTATGGAGATGATGTGGCCTCACAGGCTGACTCTGAGCAAGAACGTCTGCAAAGAATAGGGGAATGGAATGCACAACTGAAGGCACATGGGATGAAATTGCATACAGATCAGACAGTTGTAATGCAGGAAATCAGAAGAAACTGAGAACTAAGATAGAAGGGAAAATAGTGGAACACGTTAACAGCTTCACGTATCTGGGAGGGGGTGGTTGAGGAGAAGAAAGTCTGAATGAAGAAGTTAAAGCTATAATCAGAGGGGCTACAGCCAACTGGCATAGAGTGTCAGGTATGGTGTATGACAGAAGAATGCCAAAGAAGCTGAAACTTAAGGTGTACAAGATAGTGGTGTGACCAGCACTATTGTATGGTACAAAAATCTGGGCAATAAAGGCAGAGCAGTTGAGGAAGCTAGAGATGATGGAGATGAAGTGCCTGAGATGGGTGGTAGGATGTACACTGTGGGCTGTGGGACAGACAAAGAAATATGGGCATAAGAGCAGAAGCCAGAGTAGCTCCTATTGCAGAAAAGGTCAAAGAGAACAGACTGCTGTGGTTTGAATGTGTGTGCAGAGAAGTGGAAAGCAATCTAATAAAGAAGATTTGGGACAGACAGGAAGAAGGCAAGAGGAAGCGAAGGCGTCCAGCAAAGAGTTGGCTGGATTGTGTGAGAGTAGACCTGTGACAGTCAGGCATGAGTGTCAACGAAGGTAGGAGAGTGGAACTGAATAGACAAAGATGGTGACAGTTGACACAATACCCCAACCCCATGTAGAAAATGGGAAAAAGGGGGTTGATGATGATGATGATGAGTTAAACCCAACGTCTGGCACGCTGTAGCTTTAATTAAACAAATGTATTTTACTGTCCTGTGAACTCTGTACTGGTGGGTTAGTCTCGATATCATAAGCTATAAAGCATAACTCGAGATCACAAACAATGTAGACCTTTGCTTGGCCACATAAAGAAGATCATTCCTCTGTTGTTGCAAAAGTTACTTTGCCATTGTATAGAGGACTAGTAAGGACACATCTGGCTACTACGTGCAATTTTAGGGGGCTATCTTGTGCAAAATAACATAAATAAGAGTTTGAAAAGGCAAAAGTACACATGCTTTCTCTGGAGCTCTTTACTGTGGAAAAATATCTTTATCAGCCAAGTTCAACACCCTTGACAAATACAGACTGCATTTCTGCTCTAAGAATACAGTCTTGAGAATTTAACAGAAGGATGGTAAGGAAAACAAACTATAGAACCTCCATATTTAAGGCATAACCACTAAGTTTTACAGGGTGCTTTGTTTCCTGATGTCTGTCCATACCTGCCAGACAAGACAGACATGCAGAGAAAGCATGTTTGTTTTCGGTTTGAATACACACCTATGTCCACATTCCACTAAGGTTTACAATATTTATACAGCACTCTCAGACTGAAGAGAGGGGATAAGAATGTAAAACCTGCTGCATTTAACTACTGTTTTGAATATGAAACTACAGAAACAAGACGCTTTGTTTCTTTCAAATGGGTTATTGCTGTACTTTTAGAACAAAGCTTCCAAACATAATCTTTCTTTAGAAATGAGACTGTTTTTCCCAGGAGATACAGTTCCCACGCCTCACCTTTGAAGATAACATGGTCCCAGCTGTGCTTTCTGCATTGAATGCCAGTCTTTCATTTGCTGCCAGGCAACTCCCCATGAAAATAAGTCTGTATCATGTTAAAAAATAAAAACATTTTTTTTGTGCTTTTTACAGTTTTTTTGTGTGCTTTTTACACATAGTGTTTCTTCTCTGGTGTCATTCGTTAATTATACAGTTTGCTTGTGACTGATATAGTACAGCAGTTATTTCAAAGAACGGAATGAATTACAAGACCACTGCCCAAATCATGTCATTACAGAGAGGAAGAAGAAGAACAGGACAACTAAAGGTTACATCTTCGTCTTATAGGGACTGGGTGCTGGAATGGGAGATTAAAAGTATTCATTTATTTTTTTAATTGGGTCAAGAGGGGATGGGGGAATACTCTGGACAACAAGCACATTACTATCTATGCAGCCGAGGAGGGAGAGAACCTTGGATATCAACATCACACTTGCATTTTATAGTGGGGTAAAATGGAGGGGGGAATATACTACTTATGAGACATTACAAGAGAAAACAGACAGTGACTATATCTGCACTGCTTGTGTAACTTTGCCTCTTGCCTTGCTATACAGTGGAGTCAGTGATTTGTATCGATGAGGATTTCCCTACATCACCATACCTCATAATAATTATATGGGTCTATATTACATTCTCGAAAGCCGACAGTGTCGAATCTGACCTTGTCGACATGAGAATAGCGAAAGTGCAGAACAGCGAATGGGTAAACGGAAATCTCTGTAAGGGGAGATTTCCATTTACTTCAATGTAGTGCGGTCTCGGAGTTGGTATATTTAATTAGCAGGGGGTGTGGGGGATGCAGGGAGGGCTTGCCCCCCTGCCTACACCCTTTAATTTTTTTTTTTACGAACATTCGTTGTTTTCATAGTTCGGTCACTAATGGTTGACCTTTAGTGATTCGAACTATGAAACATTCGGTGTTCTAATATAGACCCTAATTATATCATATAGGAAGTTATTATGCCCCAATCGGGCCTATGACAGCTCTAGATTCCTTAGTACAAGCTGTGCTGTTCACAATAGTTGATTTTTATGAATCTCACTATATATATTACAACTGTAAATTAGTACTGTTAGATATATAGTTCACCCCAATAATTTGTTTATAGCCTAGGGTATCATATAACTGTCAAAGAGTTGGTGCAGTTAGTATTTCTAGGATTAGACTAAACTATGCATGCCTAATCTCTTTGGAGTATGTTTCCTACCCCACAAAGACTTAATGCATTTTTAAAATATGCTTGTTGGTTACACTTGCATTGGTACAGCAAATCTTAAATGTCTTCAAATGTCAGCAGGAACCCTTCAATAACATACATTCTAAATTGCTTAACAGAAAACTCTGCTATTGTATGCCTGAAGTGAGTGCATTTTTAATTAAATTAAAAAAAAAACAACAGATTCACAAAAATAGCACAGCTTGAAACATACATAAACCCCTAGCTGTATGGTAATCATAGGTTCACAGAATGAATTTGCAAGTTTATTACTTTCTTAAAGCTTGCATACTATAATTCCATGTCCACATTTTTCTGTACCTAGTGGAGTCATCCAGAGAGTTTTTTTCTTAAATGAATGCATGTATGACATACTTCTTGTACTTAAGTGAGAGATTTTTTCACACAAGCAGGAATCAAATATGAGCATTTGAGAGTGTTAATCACAGTGTCTTAATAGACAAACCAGTTCAGAACAGATTATGTTCAGTTGGTTTCAAAATCAGTTAGCTAACAGAAACTTCACCATTTATGGCCAGAAGTCTTACCATATTACTAGCACCATCTCAAATGGTATCCCATAAGGCCGGTTATATTTCCATTAGAGTTGTCACTCTGCATTAACAGTTTCCCCTGAGAACTGCTTCATTTAAGTACCATAATGCATAGCGTGATATAGTTTGAACTGTTGCTCATAAATCAGCACAGGATCATTACAAAAATATTATCATTTATTTGGAATTAGCTCCCAAAGAATAAGCTATCCGTCGATATTACTAGGCCCATAGTCATGTTATTAGGCACATCAAAAATTTACTGAAATGTCCATTAGTACCAATTGTATATCCATTTGGTATTCTTCTCCCTTTAACTACCCAATAAAAATTGCTAGGACAACTGCTAGATGACACCTTCACCTTTCAGAAACATGTTTATAGTGCTCACAAGAGTCCTGCTACAACGTAAAGTGGCCAATAAGATCTCTAATCTACTTACTATGACACTTAACTCTCTATTGCTATGAGTGTCTTAGCCTCAGCACATGCATATTCTGTTCCAAATCATAACTTGTTTCTCAATTGCTGTGCTACAAACTACTGAAAATAAAATGTTAAAATGTATCTATTTATCTTGCTGTTCCCATTACCACTGTACGTCTATCAGCAAGGCCAACTTGCTTCCCCTCTCAGACAGGTTCAATTTCAAGTTCATCCCTGACCTTTAATATGATCAGTACTACCCACCTCTAGCATAGTTATTTATGTATGTATGTATGTATGTATGTATTTATGTATTTATTTATTGGCATTTAATTACTGTGAAAGCCTGACTGGGTATATACCCATTTTTGGTTGAAGCCCGGGGAGAAAAGATCCAAAGTATTACAAACTATTTTAAGAACAATAATTTTATAATGTTCAAAATATTTATTTATTCATTCATTTATTTATATTTGTTGACTGGGAGTGTCCGACTGGACGTAGGTCCATTTTCAGTGAAGGCCCGGGGAGAAAAGCTCCACAGTTAAAACAGACAGACAGTAGTTACACTGGATTACATAATGATTAACAATTTACATAGCAATTACTTACAACATATTTACAGATGAAGAACATAGTACATCAGTAGACAACTAGAATCTTTATCTGTAAAGTACATAACAGACATTAACAAATGTTAGAATAAGAAATTCCTGCTGCATAATAAGTACTAGGCTTATGAGCATCTGAGCTTACTATAATCAAGGTAGTTAGTGGAGTGGAAAAAAAGGTAGTGGTTGGATGGGGTGGGTCATATTAAGAGTGGGAGTTGCAAGGGCATAGCCAGCATGTTTTTAGGTGCGCTTTTAGTAAAGTTTTGAAGTGAGTGCATGATGGTATGGAGGTAATTGTGGGTGGGAGGGAGTTCCATAATTTGGCTATGGTGGAAGAGAATAGTGCTTCACCAGCAGAGTTATTGGCTTTAGTGATCTGCAAGTGATTTTTGTTGCTGGATCTTAGTGGTCTGGTGGTGCAATAGGGTTGGAGTAGATTCTGGAGGGATGGGACATTTAGTGGATGGTTTTCTAGTTTGTGGGCGAGTGAGAGTTGATACCACTGAAGGAGGTGAGGGACTTCAAGCCAGCCCAGTTCAGCAAGTGAGAGACAGTGGTGACTATGGTAGGATGCCCCTGTGGCGAATTTGGTGATTTTGTTGTAGCAGGTCTCTAGCTTGTTTAGATCGCATTGCCTTAGGTTGGTATATATTGGAGACACATAAAGTAGAGTGGAGATAAGGTGGGAATTTGCTATTGAAATCTTTGCTGCTTTGGTGAGAAGTTGATTATTTCTGTACAACATTCCTAGTTTTTTTGGACTTTTTTTGTGGTTATGGATATGTGAATGTCAAATTTTAGTTTATTGTCTATTTCCACTCCTAGCAATTTGGTGTGTTCAGTTATAATATAGTACAAAACATATACAGTTTAAATAATTATACCAAGTTAGACATAATGGGAAAACATTGGGCGGCCGCGGTGGTGCAGAGGTTAGCGTTGCCGCCTCACAGCAAAGGTTCTCCGGTTTGATTCTCAGCTGGGCTGCCTTCTGTGTAGAGTCTGCATGTCCTCCCTGTGGTCGTGTGGGTTTCCTCTAGGTGCTCCGGTTTCCTCCCACATCCCAAAGACATGCTGTAGGTAGGTTGGACACTCTAAATTGGCCCTAGGCGTGAGTGCGTGCGTGTGTGTGTGCCTTCTGTGGAAGGTTGGGCGCCGGGCTCGCAACTCAACACCGTAAAAACTCCACTGCCAATCATGAGCAGACAGGTATTGCACTGTGGCGACTCCTAACCGGGAAAAGCTGAAAGGAGAAGAAGAAGACATAATGGGAAAACATTGATTAAGAATAGACACAACTTAAACAACAGTGATTTAATATTTAGAGAAACTTTAGCCAGTTTATAGAGAAATAAAATGTAAGTTAGTATAATACACACAGGAATTACAATATGAAGTGAGAGAAAAACAGAGTTATGGCATATTTAGAAAGAGAGTCAGGTGAGAGAAGATGAATAAAGTAAGGAAGTGAGTGAAAAAGGGAGAGTATGAACAGTTACTTGTTCATATTTAGGGATATAATTTATCCTGAGGTTGAGCAAGGACACAGACAGACTTTGGCTAGAAAGTCTTCCAGAAGGTTCTAATGGACTTGGGGGGGGGGGTTATTGACTTGATGGGTACAGGTAAGGAGATCCAGCCCTTAGCAACATGGTACAAGTACAAACCATGCCCAGCAGATTTGATATGTTTGTGGAGAGAGAGGATTTTTTAGTCACTGTATCATAACGACCAATTGGGAGCATAATTGTGTAGAATGATATTTAGTGCTGGACAAGCAGATGAATTCTGGATAAGTTTATAGCTGGTAAGAAGATGTGCAATGTTAGTTGATAGGGTCATTCTAACAAATGTAGACTTTTTAGGGCTATACATTGGTAGGTTCTGAAAGGGGTAATGTCCTCAAATTTATCCACTTTATTTTAGCAGTGTTCAGGTTTTTATTTTTGTGATGCCTGGAGATTAGTAAGGATGGGAGCACCAAATAAAATAATGAGGGGAAGAGGTAAGTACTGGCAAATATTGTTAAAGTTGCATTGGTGAGAATGTTTTGGTTGTGTAAAGCATCCTAGTTTTCAATGATTTTTTTATGCAATTTTGTATATGCAGGTTAAATTTAAGGTGATCATCCACTTGCATCCCTAATAATTTGCTATGAGAAGTGACTTCAATGGTTATATTATTAAGAGTGAGGATTTTAAATTTAGTTTTTTCTATGAGAGAGGGATTTCAGAAAAAAAGTTGTCTTTTTATGGGTGGGGTGGGGTTGGGGACATGAGTTGTGAGTTACAAAGCCATGTTTCAGTGGATTTTAAAGCCTCCTAAGTCATTTTGTGAAGGTGTGCATATGAATGTGCAGTCATCTCTGTATTGTATTAGGGAGGTCTGTTGTGTGGATCTGTGGAGGGTAAAAATGTTAAAGAGGAGAGAACCAAAATAGAGCCTTGTGGTACACTGGTGATGATTGGGAGGTATGGAAAGAGTGTTCAGGTTAAATTTACTGACTGATATCTATTGGTCAGGTAGTTTTGAATCATAGAAGGGTGGGCTGAGACAGACCTAGTGAATACATATGAAGTAGAAGTCTGTTGTGACAAATTGTGCCAAAGGCTTCAGACAAGTCAAGGAATAACTAGTGTGACATTACCTCTAGCTTTATTGATAGTTTCTATAAAGGTTAGAACTGCCGTGTTAGTACTATGGGAGGGCCGGGAGGGTTGGAAGCCTTGTTGTGTGGATGATACGAGTTCTTCCTGCAGGATATAGTTTAACAGTTGTTTTTAATATATTTTACAAGTATTTTGGTGGGAATTGCTACAAGTCTAAAGTTAGTAATATCTGTTGAATTTTCTCCTTTGTGCAGAAGGATAATGTGTGATTTTTTTTCCAGAAAGAGGGAACATGGGATTCCTGGATTGACCTATTTATAAGGATTAAGACAGGATAGGCAGTGATACTGGCAGCTATTTTAAGGTACTCACTTGTAGGGTCATCAGCTGAAGTAGAGCATGGTTTGAGTTTGTTAGAGTAGTTTTGCTGTGAGCTCAGGTTTGAAGGTGAAAGTGGATATGGTGATATATGGCTGTTGGGATCAGATTATTGGGGAATCCTTGATTAGGGATACTATACTGTACTATCTATGAAATAAGAGTTGAATTGTGTTGCAGTTTCAAGTGGTGAGTTATTGGGAGAGGGGTTAGGGTTGGATTTGTTGCCAGGATGTAAGATTTCTTTAATGGCTGACCAGAATCTTTTAGGGTTGTGTTTACAGTTTTTGTCTTCATTTATTTGCTTTTTAGTGCAGTTACAATGTATTCTGAAGTTTTTGGGATACTGAGGTGGTTTGTATTTTTGCCACTCTTTCCACGCTTTTTCTCTGTTTTGCATTAGTATTCTATTATTTTTGGATAGCCAAATTGCATTATTTGCTTTTAGTCTCTTCCTTCAAGGAGATGCAAGGCTATTTATGATATTTAGGAACGTTGGATTGAAATATTTTACAGCATCATCTAAGGGGAGGATTCTTTGGATGTCCCAGTTAATAGATGATAGGGTAGAAATGAATATTTCTGGGTTAAATTTAGACAGGTTGTGTGTAGTTTTATAAACTTGCTGATTAAGTGTATGTGTGAGATATCTGGTTGCACAGAATGGGATATGGTCAGACAGAAATTGTGCCTGTGGTGATGAATTTGCTAGGGACTGATACTAGGATCCAGTCTAATAAGGGTCTTGCTATAATGTGTGGGGTTATTAAATGTGAAATCATATAAGTTTGTGCTAAAAGTAGGGGAGTGACAGGTTATGTACAACCAATTGATACCGACAACACGTAGTAGTATTTTTTCTTGTGGAATTGTTATGGATATCCAAAGTGGGATATCTTTGGTGTACCTGTATTGTAGCCAGGAGGGATGTAAAGGTCAGTAATACGTTTGTTTACATGTGTTTATTTTCAGGAAAGTAATAAGAAATTTTCCTAATTGAATTTTGGTATTGGTTTGTTGCCAGGGGATATGTGGTAGATGTTGGGAAATATTGAATCAATACCACCACCTTTCCTCTTTATATGATCATTATGGATGATATTATAGATGGGAGGTGTAATCCAGGCATGTAGTTCAGTAGTTTTATTTTCAGTTTATTTCTTATGCGTCTTAATATTTATGGAGGCAAAAGTTAAATTATTGATGTTGGGGGTTAACCATTGTGGGGTTACAATAGAATGTGGAAGATTATTGTTGTGATGTTGGTTGTGATAGGTGGGGCCAATATTAGGGTGAATGTCTTCTCCTTGGAGCATTTTAGTATATTGGGGAATTACTGATTCCTGCATTTTGGAGAGCCTTTTTCCACTTAATTTTATTTTGATTTAAGTTAAAAGGGAGTTAATTGGTCTATATTTGGAGTATATGTGAAGAGAATCATTAAATAAGTGCAACGTGTGCAACATTTAGGGAAGAAGTATGGATAGGTGGTTGGGACAGTGTTGGAGAGATGCTGAGAGCTACAGTTGAGTTGTACTAGGATGAGAGATAGTTCAGAAAGAGGAGAAGAATAGAGGGTAGGCGGAGGAGTAGCATGATTAAGTAAAGGGATCTGTGGTACGTTAATGGTAAGTGGTGAGGAAGTAGGAATCAAGAAGGAAGCAAGAAGATGACTGCAAGCTGGGCACCGTCATAAATTCCCCTAGTGATGTGAACATCCTCCAAGAGGGACTTAACCAAACTAATGGCTGGTGCCAGACGCATGGCCTCAAACTGAATGCCAAGAAATGCTTCATTATCCCATTTGGGGAAAATGGTGTCCCCACTAATTATCACATTAATAACAATATACTAATCATGCAATCAGTCATGAGGGACTTGGGCACCCAGATGGATAGCAACTTAACGTTTGAACACCATATTACCTCCATTGTTCAGAAAGATTTGTACTTGGCCAACCTCATAAGTAAGCATATTTCTTCCAGGAACAAGGAGGTCATAACATCCCTGTACTCCTCCCTTATCAGACCCATTATTGAGTACAGTGCCTACTTTGGCATGTACCTTGCCAAGCACATGCAGCAGTTGGAGAGACCACAGAGGTTTCTGACCAGGAAAATCTAGGGTCTCAAACACTTATCCTATAGAGATAGGCTAAAGCCCCTGTCCCTCTACTCAGTCTCATACAGACTGCTCAGAGGTGACCTGTGTCTGGCATACAAGGCCATCTCAGACTCAGCCTTGATGGAGTTGCTGCATATCCGTAAGTCAAACTCCACTCGTGCAACCTGCATGCAAGGTCTCAACCTGGTCTGTGACATTAATAGAACTTGTTGGTGGGATAGATTTGTGTCCCAATGACTCCCCCCATCTGTGGAATAGACTTCCTCTCGATGTCAAGCAGAGTACCTCACTAGCCCTCTTTAAGAGGAACCTGGACGTCTGGATGGGGAACAGAAAATATATCCCTGGAATCCCACTTGTATCCCTGATGAATGGGGAAAACAGGTGCTAACTTTGTGGGAACATGGGTGAAATTCTTGGCTAGGCTTATAAGGGCCTCCAGGCCAATAGTCTAGTATCGTCATCATCCTGTGAACCTCAGTAGTGGAGTATACAGTCTGTTAACATGTTATCTGCAGTAATGAACTACAAATACAATTCAGTTTATACCTATTTATTATAGGAGAACTAACTGATTGACCTGTAGTTAAAATCTCCAAGTAATAATGAATTATAATTTACATGGAGCTTTAGTTTCCTCAGGTAAGTTGTAAGACTCTTTAACCTCCATCAGAGAGTTTCCATCATGACCTAAAAGGCCAAGAACATGTTACTGCCATGTGGTTTTATGAACAGGCTGCCTAAGATTCACCAGGTAAAGACCTGTAGTGAAGTACATTGTAAAAGAACTCTCACAGCTAAAACACTAAAGAGGCATTGTCTAAATGTTTTAATACACACTATATAGACTATAGACTTATATAGGCTATGTACTTGTGTAGTCTTTATTTATAATAAATAAATAAATAATAGAGTCTATGCACTTGTATAGTCGGTATAGATAAGGGATAGTGGCTACGTTTTTAGCGTATAATTTTCCAATTATTCCTAATTATTTCACATATTTTTCTGATATCCTGACGGTACGTAAGCAGACATCTTAGTTTGGATTGATCTCCTTTGGCTTCAGTATAGGTCTGTTTTGATGTATTAGATAATCAACAAAAATAGGGTTTACCTCCGCCATCCCTCATCTCTTGAGTCACTGCAACTTCTCTCATAATATCAGCATCTCTGTAGCCTCTCTCACAAAAATTCTCATTTAGTCTTCCAGTTTCCAAGTCATAGGTGGATTAATTAATACAAAATCTAGATAAACAAAGTAGTTGTCCTTTCAGGATCTGGGGGATTACTTGTCTTGGATGCATACTATTATGATGTAATAGATGATTTTTCCAACAATCGTTACAATATGTCTGTGTATCCATAATTCCAGCTCTACCTCTGACCACTGTAACATCAAGGAAGTTCATCTTCTCTTTGGAGGTATGAACACCAAATTTCAAAAATGTAGTAGTAGATGTGTGGATAACTACTCCAGTATAGTGCTGGCTCACTGGAAAGAAAAATATATATTCAATGAGGTGAATATTAGGCAAACACAACTTCTCTTTTATAAGAGATTTGTAGATGATATATTTTTCCTCTGGAATGGAGAAGAGAATGGGTTATCAAATTCTGTGGAGTATCTAATATCTACCACCACATTTCACTTCGTCTGTCTATCGTCTAATTCTAACATCTGACGAAGAGATAAAACAAATTGTGGGTGAGACACCAAAGTTTTGCTTCAGAAATAAAGGAAATTTGAAGCAATTGTTGTGTCGAGACAGCTACAACAATAAACAAAGTGCATCACATGGAAGAAAAGGTATTTTCAAATGTGGACATTGTAAAGCTTGTGATTACAGTAATACTAGCAATATTTCTTACATCCTAACACTAAGAGAAAGTATAGTTTAAATATTTTTAAAGGGTAGGGAGGGTGGCCTAATGGTTAAGGTGTTTACCTTATAAACACAAAGTGCAGGGTTTGAGTCTCACAAGGAATAATTGGCTAGGCTTAAAATGGCTTGCAAGGGCAGTTAGCTTAGTACTAATCTATGAACATTTTATTCTATGAACTTATGCTGACTGCAACACAAATAATGTAATTTATGTTACAACCTGCAAGGTTTGATGAAGATTCTATGTCGGAAAAATGAATTGCCCTTTGAGTGAGGTTAGATTAAAGTAGAAAGAAAATGCCTTATCACAACATATCTTGAGCTGTCCGGGACACAGCTTTCAATTTATGGTATTGGATGTACTATTTTAAACTTCTAGAAGGGAAATATATGAAATAAAACAGAGGTATGTGAAAGCAAATGGATTGCTAACTTACAGGCTACTACTAATCCCAGTTTAAAAAGCTTGTTTTCATTGGAACCACCATTATTAGGACGAAGGCGAAATAAACAAATTTGATTGGTTACATCTCTCAATAGTAAAGTGAAAAGAATGAATAGCAGTAAAAGAATCTGATTGGTTACACTTCCTCCAAGTATGCACCATTATTATATAAGTTGCTAAAGAGATTTTGCTTGGTCAGGCCCCCTTTAGCTTGCAGTTAGATTGGATGAAGCACTTGGATGTTAGTAATCCTGGTTTAAATGGTGTGTTTTTATTGAAACCATTATTATCAGGATGAAGGTTAAAGAAACGAATTTGACTGGTCACACCTATGAGAGTAGCATGAAAAGAACGAATAGCAGTAAAACAATCTGATTGGTTATGCTTTGTTTAAGCATGCACCTTTAGCACAAGTTGCTGAAGAGATTTTGATTGGTCAAGCTTTTTTTAGCTTGCTGTTTGACTGGATGAAACACTTATATATGAACATCTAATTTATGAATGGCTGGTACTACAATCTGATGAAGGTATTATCCAAAATCACTTATCAGAGACGCTGAATGCTGTTTTTACTATCTTTTAAGTTTTATATTTGGTATTAAAGTTTTGCTATGTTCTAATTTTACAGCAGATTCTACAGCCACATCTCTTTCTCCATGGTGATTTAGCCTTGTTTTTATGTATTTGCTCAGTTTTACTTGGCCGCCTTTTTCTGGCTGCAGCTGTGAATTGTATTAGTTCTTTGAGAAGTTTACCAAAGCAACGGATGAGGGGAAAATGGTTCACACTATCTACCTTGACCTGGCCAAGGCATCTGACACAATACCCAACTTGGGCATTGTTGACAAACTCAAGAGGTTAGGTAGAAACTTGTATGTCACCCAGTGAATAGCCAACTGTCTTGAACCTCAGCACAGAAATAAATAGAACTTGCTGGAGGGACAGGTTCATAACCCAGAGGCTCCCTTCACTCTGGAATAGAATTCCAGTTCATGTGAGGCAGAGCACCTCTCTGAATCTCTTCAAGAAGAATCTCGATAAGTGGATGGGGGATCATAGGTTTGTCCCAGGGATTACTCCCGTGTCACTATTAGACAGAGGCACAGTAAACTAAACCTTAAAAAGGGCACAGTATACTCAAATCAAGGGTGGCGTAAGCCATACAGAATCGGGCTAGGCTTATAATTGCCCCAGGGCAGATAGCCTAGTATGAACCTATGAACCTATGAACCTAAGGCAGGACCCAGGAAGTTAGAATTAGGAAGTTCACCTCTACAAAGAGGCCAGTCACAAGTGGAGTCCCTCAGGGATCGGTCAGTCCTTGGACCGTTCCTTTTTGGCATTTATTTCTCTGATGTCAAGGTCAATGTCAGTGTGGTCTCTGGGTGACAAGATTTGCAGATGACTGCAAATTAGGAGCTGTCATTGAATCCCACACTCGCACAAATGTTCTCCAGGAGGGGCTGATACATACAGACAACTGGTGTTAGAGCCATGGACTAAAACTAAATGGCAAGAAATGCATATTAGTATCCTTTGGGAAGTCAGCAACCCCTGGTAACTATCATTTTGACAACACACCTCTTAGAGTAGACCCAGTAGACAGGGACTTAGGGACACATACAGAAAGTAATCTAGCTTTTGACCATCACGTGTCTACAGTAGTGAGGAAATCATTCTCTGTTGCATAACATATAAACAAAGGTATGGCATCTAAGTCCAAGGAATTCATTGTTCCACTATATTCAGCATTCATCAGACCTATCACTCCAATGGCCACTTTGGTATGTACCTAACCAGGCATAGCCAACAACTGGAACTTCCACAGAAGTTCCTCACTGCAAGAATACAGTGCGTAAGTAAAATGTCCTGTGCAGACTGCCTCAAGGCCCTATCCCTGTATTCTGTCTCCTGCAGGCTTTTGAGGGAGTTCTATGCCTGGCATACAGGGCACTGTCAGACCCTACTCTGATGGACCTCCTGCATGCCTATAAAACAAACAGCACAAGAATTACCCATTCTAAAGACTTAAACTTTGCCTGCGATATAAAAAGGACCCACTAGAGAGACAGGTATGTATTCCATGGACTACTCCAACTATGGAACAGGCTCCCCATCCATGTGAAGCGGAGTTCCTCCCTAACCCAATTCAAGTGCATCTTGGACAATTGGATGGAAAACAGGAAATTCATCCCTGGTTTGGCACCTATGTCTCTAATGGACACAGCCAACTAGTAAATGGTTCCTCTCCCAGGCGCCTGTTTGCAAATGTTTCATCTCTCATTTCCTGCTTACACTTATCAGGGGTATCAGAACTTGTCAGAGATTTGGGATAAATGGCTAGGCTTAGAAAGGTCCTTGTAGTTATTAGCCTAGTAAATACCTATGAACCTCTGCAGCTATCCATCTTATCAAGAGTACATAAATAACCAGTTATAGGAATGGTCTCCCACTTTCATTTCAATGCTTCCACATACTTCCAGAAGTTTTTGCAGCTCTCATTATCCCTTTTAGGCAAGGTCCAACTGATGAACATCCCAACCTAACTTCCAAAACAAATCAACCACTGAATTATATCAAAGTGTTGCTACTTAATACTAGAAGTCTAAGCAAGAAACTGATGGACTATATTTGGAACACATCAGTATATGTGTTGTTACAGAAACTTGTTTTATGGGGCCAGAGAACACTCCCTCAAAATCTAGGTTTAGTGCTTACCTCTCATTTTGACATGATGGAAATGGTGGCGTATCCGTATTTGTTAGGGACCACAATACTTTGAGAGAGATGCCTACTGACCCACAAGCAGAGCTTATAGAGATTCAAATTCCACTAAATAAGATCAGCTATCAAGTCATAGCTTGCTATATAACCCCTCTCCATTTTTTCAGATAAATATGCAACATTCCTAAATATTCTGGATGAACTCCACTTAAGTAAAAACACAGTTATCTTAGGTGATTCCATCTACACAACGATAAGGAGGCTACATATACCTCCATTACAGGATATGCTCAAAAAGTCTTAGGTTTTATTAACAAAAACTCCATGGACCAGATTGTTAAAGAACCTACTAGCAAACAGCAAACAGAATGTACATGACCTGAACTTATCAAGCTTAACATCTGTATGTACCATTCCCAAGGTATCCACCCCCCCCCCGGTCAAATCAGATGACAAACTAATAATTTTCTCTATCAGAATCTGCAAACCATCAGCAACAAATATCACAGAATTCTAGGACTTCAAAAGTATAAATGTAAAATTCTATGTTGAGGTCTCTAAATTCAGGTATAATGGAATTTCCCATAATGTCGATACTTCAAAGGGTTATACAGAAAATGTTGATATACCTGTACAAATGTATTAGGCTGGTAGTCCCAACTAGATCAAGCAAATGGAAAGGTCTTAAATTAAACCATTGTGGTTGTTCTTAAGCATTAACAAACTATGTAATAAAAGGAAGAAACTTCTAAAACTATAGTGCAGATCAAATGCCCCCACATCCAAATTAAGGAGAATGTCAAACAAGAAACCAAAAAAGGACATAAGAAATACAAAACTATCCCATGAACTTAGACTAGCTACAGAAGGCAAAGATGACCACAAATTCTTCTTTAAGTTATGTCAGAAATATAGTAAAACCTAACATTGCTTTGAGCTTAATAATGGCATAAAACTACTCCAAACCAGTGGAGATTGCAAACATACTTGCTAATAAATTTAGTGCCAACTTCACGCCAGAGGCATCTATTCCAAACTCAGTTATCCCTGATGGAGTAAAGCCACCAACCATCGAGAAAGAATATCTAATTAAGATACTTACCAAAACGAAAACACCTCATCTATTGGGCTTGACAACATACCTGGTTGTCTAATTAATAATACTAAGCAAACATTAGTAGACGCACTACTCAGCTTCTTCAACCTGAACCAAGGAGCTGGCTTTGTCCCAGGGGAGTGGCACACAACTTTTGTGATGTCACTATACAAGGGTGGCCCCTCATCAGACCCCAGAAATTGCAGACTCTTCGGTGCAATGAGCTTTATATACAAGTCACAGACTGTATAATAACTGACCTAATTAACTATGATTTAAAAATTTTATCATGTTTTGCCCCCCAGCAGTTTGGCTTTGTCAAGGATAGATGCTATCTAAAGAATCTTGTTGACTTCTTTGAGAGTGTTACTCAGACTGTAGACTTTAGACAAGCTGTCCACACAGGTATCTTGAACTTACCAAGGGGTTAGATACCACATCACATGCAACTATAATAAGCAAGCTGAAAGAGCACCAAATTGAATTGTATGTGGTTATGTGGATAGCCAAATTGCTTTGTGCCAGGACTCACACTGTAACGGTTAATCCTCTGACATTATGATGGTGACCAATGGAGTTCCACAGGGGTCTGTGGTGGGAGCTCTGCTGTCCATCATCTGCTTCTCATATCTTCACTTATTAAA
Source organism: Protopterus annectens (assembly GCF_019279795.1). Lineage (NCBI taxonomy): Eukaryota > Metazoa > Chordata > Ceratodontiformes > Protopteridae > Protopterus > Protopterus annectens. The sequence continues at coordinate 36,869,792 of NC_056730.1, forward strand.
TGAGAATATTCGGTTAAAAGTTTGCATGACTGTAAGGTGGATATTGTCAAGTTCTTCTCTGACATACATGCACTCAGGCAACAGCTGGTGTACTAAAATTAGATCAAGCTAAATGCCAAAGAGTACATTATAGCAACTGCTAAACACCCAATAGCTTCTGCTTATAGCATAGTATAGCTAGCACACTACTTCAAAATAAAAGGTCACGAGAGACTGGGGCATATGAGTGGGAGCGCTGTTACATTTGACCATCATGTTGGAATGGTGGTTAGCAAATCATTTTAGCTTGCACAGCTTATAGCAAATGGTATTTTATCCAGATCAAAAAAGTCCTCACATCTTTGTTTTCCACTTTGATTAGACCCATCGTTGAATACGATGCTCCCTTTTGGTTGTACCTACCAAAGCATATCATGCAATTGGAAAGATCACAGAGGTTTGTAACTACAAAAATCAAGGACCTAAAGGTATAAAAAAGAGTGGTGGTTTTATTCCTATACTCAGTTTCAGGTAGACTCCTTAGGGCGGATCTGTGTCTTAGTTATAATAGTCCAAGAACTCTTATACCTCAATAAATCAAACAGTCCAGCTAACTGTAGGGCCAGAAATCTAAATCTATTTAAATAAATAAACAAGAATAAGAGTAGAGATAGATCTGTCATGCAGCACCTACTCCCTCTCTGGAACAAACTCCCTCTCCAAGTTACCCTGTGTGACTCACTATTTGCCTTTAAAAAGGAGCTGCACAACTGGATTGGTGTGCATAAATTCACCCCAATATGAATAGCCTGGACCATGAAATGACAGGTAAGGCCTAAGGGTGGATACTGGTAAAGCAGAAATGGCTGTGAGGCTCAGTTGCCTTTTAACTCCTATGATCCTGTGTTGCCTCAAGGTTGTATTTACTTATGTTATGATTTCTCTCTTCCTATTGTAGTGATGTGTTTGCTCTCAAAAGGTAGTTATTTAGTCCATTTCAAGACTCATGGGTAGTGAAGAAGGGAGATCACTGTTTTCATCCTATCACAACTGCCACTCTTTCTTCAAGTTGCAGTGACCTTGCTGTGAGATAAGTACAAGTATGAGTGATGAAGCCTCCATATGGGAGGATGTAAGGGAGGGCTGCACCCCTACATGAATAGTACATATTTGCCTGACTTCCCATTATTATTGAGTACATATGTTTAGAGTTTATATGTACTTGAGGTAATGAAATCAGTGGAGAAATGTTTCAGCTTTTGTGTTTACAGCTTGCTCATTTTGTAGTACCATAGTAGACACACAAAACATGGCCACTGGAAATGCAAAGTGTTGTAATGTTATAGCTACTTAACACTGATTCTTGAGGAAACTACATGTATGGTATTCTTTTTCTTCTCCCACTTTTTATATTGTACTATTTATTGAAAACCAAAGTGTCTCTTCAGCCATTGCAGCTTAGATTTTCCCCTCCTCACGTCTGTGGTAACCGAACTAATGATCCAGGCTTTTCTCCAAAGGTTAGTATAATCCCTATAGACATACTCGATGGTCTACTTTAAAAAATGGTTGCATTTATATTACATTATTCCGATATAGTAGGAGGTGGACCTGTCTAATGTATTAAGTTTCATGCCTGGAATATAATTTTCATGTTACAATACTGACATTGTCATTTTCCCCATGTATTGTGTATGTCAACTATTCAGGATAAAACCAGACATCTCACTGATCTGCCAATGAATGAGTACAGCAGCACTGGGTGCCTCTCTGTATGGGCCTGAGGACTTGGGTTTAGGATTTAACCAAAGAAAAAAACAAAGGGCTGTTTGGCAAGGGAAAAATGAGTGCTGATCTGGAGTCTTTGTAAGGGATGGAGGCATGATTCTTCCCATTGTAGACACAAGGCCTACTACTTGTTGGGGACCTTCAACTGCATTTATAATTCATCTCCAGTGTGTGCGTGTAAGACAGTGAGCTATGTTAGGAACTTGAAAAGTATTAAACGTCTTTCTTCATGGCCAGGAAGATAGTTATTACCCTGCTACCCTAACTGTCTTTGTATGAAGCAAGGCAGGGGCATGTATTTGGATGGAGGTCAATGGTGTATTACTAATAACATTGTGTTATTCATCAGAGATAGTCTACTCCTCCATATTTAATATCTGAAAATGTTCAATGCATTCCTAGCTAATAAGTGTATAGCCACACACACACACACACACACACACACACACACACACACACACACACACACACACAAAATCAAGATAGTTGACTCTGATATTTTTAAACTGATATTTCTTAGTCTAAGATTCAGTGGAGTGGGAACGGGATGCAATCCTTTGCACGTAAAGCAGTTACTGAGTGTTTGTTGACAGATGTCTCTAGGGAAAACATGCATGATTTGATAATATCCATTTTACTAATAAATGCTTTCTCATTTTGGGAAGTGTCAAAGCTTTAGAATGAATATACATCTGTCTAGCCAAATAATATTAGGAAAAATGAGCTGTAAAATTTTCCTGGTAATATCTATAATCATTTTGACAGTTTAGTCTTTTTTCTTAATAGTGATTATTGTTTTAGTTTGTTTTGCGAAATGTAATATTTAATTTTTCAAATACCAGATCAACCTGAAGCTAATCCCAAGCATACATTTATGCATGACAAAATAATTCTTTTCCATTGCAGTCATTTCTGTTTTATTTTAAATTACCTGATCTTTTGTGATTAACATCTTAGGTTCATAGAACAAGGCTAATGACTACCAGAGCTTTATAAGTCTAGCTGTGAAGTCCAATCCAATTGTGTCCCTATGTATCATGGGTGTTTATTAGAAAGGAGTATGTTAGTTAAGAAATTTCTAAATGTTATGTGGGGGGGGGGTATGTTAGTTTGGCCATTAATGTCTCTTCTGTCTATCAGAGACATGGGGGCCAGACCCTGGGTAAGCTTCCAATTTCCCATCTATTGGTCAAGGTTACATTTAAATAGGGTTAGGGATGGACTGTACTTCATGTGGATGGAGATCTGTTCCAGAGCATGAGGATCCTCTGAGACACATATCTGTATCCTCACTATGTCACAAGCAAAATTTAAATCCTTGGATCTAGTGGCTTTTGATGCTGCTTGTTTTGCGGATATGCAAACAAACAGCAGCATCAGAACCACTAGATCCACAGATTTAAATTTTGCTTGTGACATAAATTACATTTTACATCAGAGAATACTTCTTCCTATCGTGCCTAGCACACAATTCTTATTTGCCATCTGTCCATCAAATCAACTACATTTGCAGGTGTAAGTAGACCTGGAACCATTACTGAGTATTTCCTGTTGATAAGCAGTAACACCACTGTTAAAAAGAAGGCATCAGCCTTTTGATTTAATTTCTTTTATACAATGTTGTATGTCAAGGACCCTAAATCAAAAATGGCTCCCTTGGTATAGAGGAATAAAACCCTGGCTGCACTCCAGATGATCCATGTTTGATTAGCAGCACAGGTGCTGGAGAAGCTGCAGAAGGAGGATGGAAATGAGTGACTGATGTTGGTATAACCATTCTGGGGGGGGCATCTTAAAGACTCACTGGAATATGCATATGGGCCGGGCCTGTCCAGGTCTGTGCTGCATGAATGCTGGGCTGCAAAGTTGGGAGGATGCTCATGAATAAAAGCATGCATGCACCTCCCAAGAGTAGTGATCATGGATCTGTGAAGGCTTTTATGAGGAAATGGGAGCTAAGGCACACTCCCAGATGCTGCACTAGTATTCTTGATTTCCCAGTGCATGTGTCTACCTGGTGTGAGATAGCAGATAGTCCATGTTTCACCAGGTTTGGCTTGCACCTATCTCCATGGAGCTTTTGCATCCTGGCTAAGACATTCTTTACCTCTATAGAGCCAGTTTTAGCCAATGTCAGTCAATTCAGACTACCAATGTAATAAATCCAAACTCAAGTCTAAGAAATATCAGTACAACACTGTTCAACAGTAGGAGCTTAAATAAGAAAATGGCCTCCTTGTCTGTCTTCCTAACTCTAGAAAATGTAGACATTTGTGTTTTCACTGATACCTGGTTGCAGTACAGTGACAATATCCCCCTTAACACATTTTAATGCCTCCACTCATTTAGGTCTACAATTGTACACAGCAGTATTGCTGGTGATGGTGTGCCTATCTTTATATGAAACACTATCACCTCTGAACAAATCAAGCAGGATAATGAGCTTAAATTCCTTCATATCCTTGTATAATTTGACAAAACCTCATATTACATTCTGAATCTCTACAGAATCCCATCCAAGATACCTGCAAATCACAAAGCATATCTTAATAAAGTTCCTCTCCATTGACCCAGATACCATCATTCTAAAGGAATGTAACTGTCTCTCCTCCATTTAGCACACTTACACTTCAACAAACAAATACACACAATGCTTTCTTGACTTTATCAGTGTAATCTCTCTTAGTCAAACAGTACCCTCCCTTACAAGAGGCACCAACATTCTCTATCTTGTACTAAGCAACACATATCCTGCCTACTTCCAGCCCACTGGTCATTCCAGATTACCATTTTGTAATATTAAACCATACTGACCTAGCAAGGGCATCATCCAGTACAACCATCTTTAAAAACTACTCCAAGGCCAACATCCTCATGCTGACTTGTGATAGTTCAGTGGTCCCCCACCCCTTGATGACACTAGCAAATACCACTGCATATACCAGAGTTTATACTCCCAACTCAACTCTTGTAGAGAGGCTTGTGTTCCTATTCACTTCCAGTTCAATAACAAGTTTTGAAACAAACCCTTCTGGTAGAACTGAATCATAAACAAACTTTACAATGAAAGGAAAAAGTTCATAGACCTACAGCAAAGTATAAAATCTCAGTTTGCTAAAATCATCCTCAAAAGATTGATAAAGAATTAAAGAATAAGATAAAAAGATAAAATTCTACAAAGATAAGTATGCACTGAAAATTGCTAAATTAGGATAACCACAAGGCATTTTTAATTACATAAAAAACTCAAAAATAACATCCAGCACTGTAGAGAGCTTATCTCTAATGATATCACCCAGACAAACCTTAATAATACAGTTAACATCCTAGCATATAAATTTGGCAACAACCTCTCCCTCATTAACTCCACATTTCCCAGTACAAGGTAACCAGTCCATACCACCACCTTCCCACTAGAAATCACCTCAGAACAGATACTAAAAGTGTTCTCCAGCAGTATAAATACCAGCTGTACGTGTCCAGATAACATTCCAAGTTGCTTCCACGGCAGTATGAAATATCTTGCATTGGATTACCTCATTAAATTATTCAATCACAACTTTTCCATTGGATACATGCCAAAAGTCTGGAGAACAATTGTAGTAGCACTGCTCAATAAGAGAGACACTCTCATGAACCCTGACAACTACAGATCTACCCGCTTCACCAGCACCTCATCAATAGGCATATAAGGAACCTATCATCCCTACACCCTAACTGATTTGTCTTTGTAAAGGGTTTATCATGCCTATTAAGCCTAGATGACATCTCTAAAAGACTCAGAAAATGACTGGATAAGGAAAGCTTTGAACACACAGCTTACCTTGATTTGGAAAAGGACTTTGACACCATATATTAGTGGGATTGCTGATGCTAGGCTTCAGATGGTTAAATTAGTCTATTGTCTAGTAGTAACTGAACCTAAGCTATGGTTATAGAACACTGAAATGATTCGAGCATACAAGACATGAACAGACCGAACATGTGGAAGCATAATACTTCATAAAATGAGGAACTAAAGCCATCACCTTGCAATTATCCTTTTGTGTTCTTTGTGAATACAGAAGTTCAAAACATGTCTAAAGCAATTTGTGAAACCAGAACTATCTGCCAACACAAAATGCAGCCCTTGAACAGTGGCAAACCAGGAACTTACGCAAGCAGACACAGACACACACTCTCATACAATGACACATTCAAAGCACAAAATCACTATAAAAGGACATAAAGCAATCATATGCCAAATAAATGATATTAAAGCCAACCCAAAAGCAACTGATGACAAGCAACACAGACACCCTAGCTGGTCGACTAATGAAAATAACATATCGAATATATTACATTTAAAATTTGAGGGGAAGTAGAATACACTCAGAAAAGTGGCTGTCCTTTTAAAGTCGCTCTCTCTCGGTCACACACACACACACACACACACACACACACACACACACACACACACACACACACAAACACACACACACACACACACACACACACACATATACACATAAACCAATAAAAAAATAATAAACCACTGTAACGTTGCAACATTCTGGTGTTGTGTAATACCAATAATAAAAGGACAGAGTGTGGGTTATGTTGGTATGTATTCACTTCTGCTATGTTTTCTCACTTCTGTTTCAAAAATCCAAGAGTATATGCCAACGTGAATTGCTGCTAGCAGTTGTAATGCCATTCACTACTTAGCTACCCACAGACATTTTATAATAAGCCACTCTAGGATATGCATAAAATTGTGAATGCTTTGGACATCCTGGCCATTAACCTTTTGTTAGCAAAAGTTATGTTACATAACAAGATCTTTAAATTTATGTCTGATAGCCTACTGCTTACATGTACTTTCAAAAGTAACTCACAGTGTATGCATTTAACATACCACCGATGGCTGCACAAAGACTGGTCCTGACAAACCATCCCCTGATGACCGAGAAAGAGTTCTGCTAGAAGCATATCTTTGTTTAGATGAGTTATTGCTCACCTTCTGTGCTCTACTGACCACAAGAATTTAAAGTGTTTACATACTGACCTCAATGGGATCTGCTTATATGAATCCACAACAAATGTTCACCACTAAGTGTGGTGGGCAGTTTGACAGGAGAAGCCATACTGGTTTTATCTGTGTGATGACCATAAACCAAGTCTTGCATAATGAAGCACAAGCAGAAGTTCAGCAAATTATACCACACATTACAGAATGAAAAAGTTGCAGAACACACGTGACCATAAGCATATTATAGCTGTGAAGGGAGGCTGGCAAAGACTGTAGCAGGACCAAGTATAAGCTGAATGTAGGAGATTGCTGTATATCACTGTAGTGTGCTGCAAAAAGCATTTTTCGTAGCAGTGTAATACATGCTACTCAAGCCTGTTTAAAGCATTACCTTCATCTGAATACCAGGCTCAGCAACAGCTCTGAATGGTGTAGCTTGCCAGTATGTCTGCTCTGTCTGTTTCCACATCACCACATAGAAACTGGAGCTGTCTTGGTAACCAAATATAAAGCCAGCATAGTCGTCATCTGTCACAGTGTTGACATGAAAGGTGCCTTCAAAATCCACCCCATTGAAAGCAGTGTAACCTGGATGCAACGGAGAGAATGCATAAGTAAACCATCCTAGTTCTTTTAAAAACATTATTAACAATTCACATAAAGAACCAATAATAAACTTAATGCTTCAACTTATTAATCACAAATTTAAGTAAAGATTTAAAATGTCACCATCAGGTTATATTAAACACATTTAAAATTAATAAAACCTAAATAATTCTAACTTAACTATGCAGACTATATTTAAGATGTCTCATTTCCTTCCAGAAATTTATGAAGTATTCAAATATATAAAACACTATATTATAATAGAACCATGGTTACTGTTATATCACTCATTTCATTATACTGTATATTCTCCTAATTGCTGACTTTACCTTGTTGATTCATAAATAAACAATATCAATAGATAGCTATAACATCGTAGTATACCAGATGAAGTACTGACATACTGACATTTGTAATCAAAAGTAGAAAAATGCAGCTATGCAGAGAGGTGAACATACCAATAGCAAGTCCAGGATCACTGTTCATTGTCTGCACAATCTCCATCCCCTGAAATAGAAAAACACTGTCAAATAACTGTAAATTGCATTACTTTGCTTGTGAAATAAACATGCAATGCTTTGCTTTATACCTGGAAACAGGACAGTTCAAATGTCAAGTATTGCTCACAACAGCTCACTAGCCCTGGTAACTATTTACTGTCTCTGCTACTGTGGCTAAACATATCCCTGCACATTTGGTAACCATTACTCTGTAAATAATCTGGATCTAATCTACAGTAAACAGCTGTTCTAAAATTTTGTATAACTTCTGCTTTACAACTTTGCAACTGCATATTATCCTAAAATGTGGTTAAAAAGGGTCTGCATGAAGCCCAGTGACCAGGTTAAAAAATGTAAAGGCTAGCTTTACTAACACTATACACAGAAGTAAGGGACTGGTACATGTTAGAGAAAATGCACCAGATGTCCATGCAATTGTTAAACGTCAAACAACTGCAGGTGCTGCATTGGCAATACATGATGTATCTGGAACAATCTAGGTACAGAGAACATATTGTAGATGAAGACTAACTGACCTGTACACAATTCAGAAATCATATGCAAATGGTTTATGTCCCTCCACTAGTCCCAGACATTATGGGCAATCATAAGAAACCAAACTGAACCTAACCTGAATAAAAAACATCCCGCATGAAACAGAAAATTCAATGTACTGCTCTGTATAATATGGCTTAGCTGCACCATTAGTATGCAACAAAGAAACTCCAACACTATGACTAACAAAAAAAAAAAAAAACAGTTGGTGGAGTGACAATGCTGTACAAGCATAGTACTGACATTTCTCTAGTCCCTCAAACTATTCTAACTTTTTCTAATTCTGAAATTCTGATAGCACTGCTCTAGATAAATAACGTCAAAAAAAAAAAGCCATCATATGAATCAAACTACCCCGGGTAATAATATTACCATACTTGAAGACATTCTATGCTAGATAGGTTCATAGGGGTTTACTAGGCCAACTAACATGAGGGTCTTTTTAAGCCGAGCTGTGCATCCCAAATCTGACAAGTTCTGATACCCTTGATAAGTGTAAGCAGGGGCGTGGGAGATGAAACATTCACAGGTTACCTCTGTCCAGTAGAGATATTGGTACCAGACCAGGGATGACTTTTCTGTTCCCCATCCAATTGTCTAGGTTGTACTTGAATTGGGTTAGGGAGGGACTTTGCTTCACATAGATGGGGAGCCTGCTCCATAAACAGAGTAGTCTCTGGGATACATACCTGTAACTCCAGCAGGTCCTATTAATATCACAGGCAAGGAGTAAGTCTTTAGAATGGGTAATTCTGGTGCTGTTTCTTTTGTGGATATGCAGGAGGTCCATCAGAATGGGGTCTGACAATGCCCTGTATGTCAGGCATAAATCAGCCCGCAAAAGCCTGTAGGAGACAGAATACATGGATAGAGCCTTGAGGCAGTCTGCATAGGACATTTTACTTAAGCCCTGTACTCTTTTAGCGTGGAACCTTTGTGGACGTTCCAGTTGTTGGATATGCCTAACTAGGTACACAACAAAAGGGGCACTTTACTTAATGATAGGTTTAATGAATCCCAAATACAGTGGAACAATGACTTCCTTGGACTTAGATGCCATACCTTTGTTTATAAGTTGCCCAACATAAAAATATTTCTTCACTACTGTAGACACATGATGGTCAAAGGCTAGATTACTATCTATGTGTGTCCCTAAGTCCCTGACTACACTGGGTCAGCTCTAAGGGATGTGTTGTCAATATGATAGTTACAAGGGCTGGATGACTTCCTGAAGGATACTATTATGCCTTTCTTAGCTTTTAGTTTTAGTCCATGGCTCTGACACCAGTTGTTTGTCTGTGTCAGCCCCTCCTGGAGAACATTTGTGCCAGTATGGGATTCAATGATAGCTCCTAATTTGCAATCATCTGTAATTTAGTCAGCCAGAGACCACTGATATTGGCCTTGACTTCAGAGAAGTAAATGCCAAAAGGAGCAGTCCAAGGACTGATCCCTGAGGGACTCCACTTGTGGCTGGCCTCTTTGTAGAGGTGGAATCCCCAATTCTAACTTCCTAGGGCTTGTCTGTGAGCCAGTTGGCTATCCACCGGGTAACATACGAGTTTGTAACTAACCTCTTGAGTTTGTCAACAATACCCAACTAGGGTATTGTGTCAAATGCCTTGGCCAGGTCAAGGTAGGCACTGTGAACCATTTTACCCTCATCCATTGCTTTAGTGACCTTCTCAAAGAAGTTCACCAGATTAAGTAGGCATTATCTGCTCTTGATGAAACCAAACTGGGTTGGGTCCAGTGTCTGGTGGTTTACTCTATCACTATTGATCATGTCCATGATAATTCTTTCCATGGCTTTACATGTAAGACTACTGAGACTTATGGGTCAGTAGTTTCCAGGGTCTGTAGATGGCCCAACTTTGTGCATAGGGATGACTGTTACTGTTCTCCATTCATGAGACATGAAGCCAGTCTGGAGGCTATAGTTAAATAGCAATTCCAGAGGCTCTGATAGGTCATGTTCCATGTTATTTAGAAGGCATCCTGGGATACTGTCTGGGCCCATTGATTCTTGGAACTAGAGAGAACATTAAGGAGCTATTCCCTAGTGATTACAGGGGGAGTTGTATTTGATGGTATTTCCTGAGGGAAGGTTGAGGGGGAGAGAGGAGTAAAGTTGGAGCTGAATTTATTGGCCAGTAGGTTTATTTATTTATGTATTTATTTGCATTTGTTGACCGGGTAGTGTCCGACTGGGCAAGTAGCCCATTTTCAGCAGAGACCTGGGAAGAAAAGCTCCAGTACATCAATCAGTATGCCAAGACCAAGTAGTCATGTACATACATTAACAAAAAAGACATTAACAAAAAAAATCATTTAGCATACAAAATACAGGTAGTAGTGAATACAATAAAACAACTGGTAATGAATACAGTAATGAATACAAGAAGTAAATATACATTTAAGCAAATACAATAGAAAAGCATTGAGGAGAAATGTATACAATAATCTATCCGAGACTTATTGAGTCAGATCGAGGAGACAGTAGGTGATAAGTAGTGGCTACTTAAGGAACAGAAAAGAGCTAGGAGGGGGTTGTGAAGTAGTAGGAGACAAAGACTAGCCAGGAGCAATGCAGGGGCAGAGCCAGTTACTACTGAGATTGGGAGGAGTAGAGGGAAGTTGCCATAATAGTAGTGAGACTGGGTAACTTTTAGCATTAGTCTGTCAGAAGATTTAAGAGACCTACAGCTGGAGTTAGGTTGGACCAAGCTAGGGAGTGCAGGGGAGTTACTGGGGTTGTGTATGATTTTGTGGGCAATGGTGAGTTGGTTTAGTGCTAACAGGTTTGGGAGTTCTAGCCAGTTGAGTTGTTGAAGAATGGAACAGTGATGGGTTTGATGGGGCTAATTAGCTGTGAACTTAGGTATGTTGTTGTAGCAGGACTCTAGGTTATTAAGGTCAGTCTTACAAAAGCTGATGAAGTTATGACAGCAGTAAAATAGGGTAGATAGTAAGTGAATGTAGCTAACTTGGCTTAGTGTGTAAGGAATGGTTTTGCCCAGTAAAGAGCTCCTAGTTTGGAGTGGACTTTACAGATAGTCAAGTAGATGCGCTTGTCAAATTTTAGTTTATTGTCTATTGTTATGACTAGGAGCTTGGTCTGGTTTGTAGGTTCAATTTTTGCACCATTAGAGGAGTGAATAGAGAGTGGTAGTGAGTTGAGCTTGGATGATTTGTTTGAAAAAATCATTAACTTGATTTTGTTAGGGTTTAGGATGAGTTGATGGCTAGATAGGTAATTTTCAATGTCCTGGAAACATTTTTCCATTTTGTGTTCACATTCTTGGGGGGAGTAGGCTGAGCAGATAAGACAGGAATCATCAGCATACTGGATGATAGTGGCTAATTGGGTAGCAGACTTTAGGTTGTTGGTAAATATAATAAAGAGAAGGGGGCCAAGTATGGATCCTTGGGGTACCGCTGTGGTAACTGGTAGTAGTGGGAAATGAGTGTTCTCTGTTTGCTATATCTTCTGGCTCATTATAGGTGGCTCATTTACAATGAGCTCTTCAAACAATTGTGTATTGGCTTTGAGGTTGCAGACATAGCTAAATAACGCCTTGCAGTTGTCCTTGGCCTGGAAGGCCAAATTCATCTCAAATTTGGCTTTGGTAGACATTATTTGTCCTCTGAGTTGTTTATTTAGTTTGATGCAAGTGCTTTTATCCTGATGGGTGCTGCACCTCCTAATTTTTGCCATGATTTTCTTCATTCTGTTATTCAGCCTGTTGATTTTGTGATTCCACCAGTGTGGCTTGTTTTTTGAGTTAGTTCTGTACTTCTTTCTGGTGGGTACAGCTGTCCCTATGCAGCTATTAGCATGCTTGTACAGGGATTCTGTGAACTGTTCTGCATAGACAGCAGTGTTTTCAGGGTTTATGGGGGCTTAAAATTTTGCCAGGTTATCACTTAATAGAGAGAGGCTAGCCTTATAGCAGTTCCTAAATATTCCAGGTTTAGGTGGGGGTCCAGGTTTTATTTTTACTTCAAAAGAGACCATTTTGTGGTCTTACCTTACCAGGGAAGACATTACAATAGACGATGTGCAGCACCCATATTAGTGAGGACCTGATCCAATATGGCTGCATCCCTGGTTGGCGTACTGACTATCTGGTTCAGGGAGTTTGTGTTTACAAATTATAGGAATCTCTGTATCTGTACATTTGGTGTCGTATAGAATTCCAAGCTAATAGTGTGATAATTAAAGTCACCCATGAATATAGTATTGTGTTGGATGGTTAGAGTTTCTAATAAGTTTAAATACATGGTATGGGTTTCCTGGGTCATAGAGGGGGACCTATAGCTGGCAAGTAAGTGATACTGGATCTCTGCTAAACGCCTATATTAAACCATCATATTAGTAGCCCTTTCTTATTTGCAATGGTGATGGACAGGTTGACAAATGAGATCAGACAGGAGTCCCCATGGACTATGATGTTTCCGGATGACATTGCGATCTGTAGTGAGAGTAGGGAACAGGTTGAGGAGACCCTGGAGAGGTGGACATATGCTCTAGCAGTAGAATAAAGGTCAGCAGGACTAAGACAGAATATATGGGTGTGAATGAGAGGGAGGATAGAGGAATGGTGAGGATGCAGGGAATAGAGATGGCAAAGGTGGATGAGTTTAAATACTTGGGATCAACAGTTCAGAGTGATGGTGACTGTGGAAGAGAGGTGAAGAAGAGAGTAGAGGCAGGGTGGGGTGGGTGGAGAAAAGTGTCAGAAGTGATTTGTGACAGACAGGTACCAGTAAGAGTGAAAGCGAAGGTCTACAAGAGGGTAGTGAGACCAGCTATGTTATATGGGTTGGAGATGGTGGCATTGACAAAAAGACAGGAGTCAGAGATGGAGGTGGCAGAGTTAAAGCTGTTAAGATTTGCACTGGGTGTGATGAGAATGGACAGGATTAGGAATCAATATATTAGAGGGTCAGCTCAGGTTGGATGATTTGGAGACAAAGCCAGAGAGGCGAGATTGCATTGGCTTGGACATGTGCTGAGGAGGGATGCTGGGTATATTGGGAGAAGGATGCTAAGGATGAAGCTGCCAGGGAAGAGGTAAACAGGAAGGCCTAAGATAAGGTTTATGGATGTGGTGAGAGAGGACATGCAGGTGGTTGGTGTGACAGAGCAAGATGCAGAGGATAGGAAGAAATGGAAACAGAAGATCCACTGTGACAACCCCTAACGGGAACAACTGAACGAAGAAGAAGAAGATATTAGTTGACAGTAATATCGACTGAAAAATAACAGACTCCAACAGTCCAACTACAATATCCAGCTTTATAAACTCATCAAACGTAAGATTACTCCAGCTGCATACAAGAAGAATACTGCCAGATGGTCACTCTGCCTGGATACTAACATCCTCTCCTGATAAACTCTCTTCCTATGGCACTCTCCAAGATAGTGATCATCTACCTATCTACTTAGTCAGAAAGCAAAGCAAAAATCCTACAACTCAGCACTATGACCTGGTTAGAATACCCACCTTCCGTAAAGAAACTTTCTTAAACACACTTAGTGTATGTGGGAATCACTTAGGACCTTCCCTTTAGATAATGCTGTAACAATTTCACAGAGACTTTCTAGGCATTCTATACTCGCTCCTGTTAGATCAAAGTGAATGAAAACAAACTCAGCTGCATGGCTATCCTTAGGATCAAAACAAATCATGAAACAGAGAGAAACAATGCCTGGAAAACTTGGTCCAAAAATAATACGTCTCAACTGCTCTGATTTTTCCAGAATGCCCAGATTTTTGCCTCATATTTTTGGTCCGTTCCTCATAAACTTTGTCATTTTCTGGCAAATCACTGAGGACTGAAGTGACTAAATAGTGACGCACATTGGAGTTTCAGACTTAATATTCTTCAGAAAATGCATACTAAGACAAAACCTGTTATTCTAGCAACTTTCTAAGTTTATAACAGCAATGGTAAAAAGCTGTTACTATTTTCGGTCCTTTGCCCTCTCATTATTTTAGGCTTTGTCCAGATTTTTCGCGCTAAAAGGTTAATAGGTATGAGCATACCATGTCTAGTGCATGTAGTTCTGACAACCAGACTGTTATTCTGAATGCTTGTACATGAGAGTTTTATCTTCAGAGACATTGTGTATATACATCTCTCACATATTGTGTTTGTTTCTTTGAAGATTAAATGCTTGTCGGTGAACATTAGACAATTGTTACATTGTCTAAATAAACCCATTCAAGTCACCTCCTGGAAGGTAGGCACCCAGAAACAATCTAAGTAATTTGAGGTAAAGCAACAGATAAGGTTAAGCTAATTATGTGATGAGAATTCATGTAGAGCCAAGTCAAGGAAGTTAGGTTTGAGCCATAGGTAGCATAGGCTGAGAATGTGCGCTTCTCACAGAATGGAATCTTGATTTACCTTCCTATTTTAATCACAGCAGCAATGATATTTCATTTAACCTGCTCCCTTGTACCCAGATGGAGACAGATGGGGGGGGAGGGGTGACATAGAAAATGAATGAGTAAGGTATAAAGAATAATAGAGAGAGGTGGTGAGCTGTAGAAAGGAAACGCATAAAAATTATTCCAGAATCAATCAATCGATCAATAAGCAACTATTTCTGAATCAGTCTCTGCTCAAAGAGGATGATTTATGAAAAGACGCAGCAAACATTCACAGGATCTTCTCTGTCATGGAGCTAATACTATGAGTTCTGTTGCAGACATGTAGCCTTTCCATCATTTAATACCCTTAGTACCACTATTGGCATACAGGTTGAGCACTACCGATGCCACAAAGACCCATTTACTAGAATGTGCCATAACCTTACTGTTACATTTTATACTGGTGCTCAACACAAATGTAAACTATTACAGTCCTATAATGTGGCACCCTTAATAATGCTGTTTGAATTGAGCACAGGATTCCATGATTCTCTACTAACTAGCCTATGTGGCTTGGGGAATTCAAGAGCCTTTTATTTGGAATCAAGCATGGTGTAAATTTTTGGTTAAGTGTGCTTCTCCAAGAATAAATTGTTTTAAAATCCAGCCATTGTTTTATTCTTTTTAACTTTTTTTTTCTGATTTTAACAAGAGTGACATACTACCAACTAGAAGCAACATGGAGGCCATTTAGTAACAGGCATATGATTCATAGAAGTGTGCGGCTACCACCACTCTCGCACAGACATGTACATTTATAAACATGCAGACATTGAAAATAGGTATAAAGGCTCTAGAAAAGTAAGTATATCCAGCCAAAACCCTGGGCAACTAATTACCACACAATTTACATATCTAATAGCATCCTTCCAGAAATTTTATATTTTAAATTTGTGTTTTGGAGTTGATAGAGTTGAGAAGGTCTGGTGTGATACTATTCAGAAACACAAGTTTAAAAACTGAGAGGGACAAAAATGGCAAAAAATATAGGTATATTACCAAGGATACAGTGTAACATCTGTAGTCTTTATTAAATGATATTAAAATTGAAAATAATCTACCTTACAAAGTCATTTATATTTGTTTCTGAAAAAGGGAGATTTAACATCTGCGTTCCTTTTATTTAAATTAAAAGTGCCATCAGTATGTTGGTTAGGTAGTTTGGTTTCCTGTCAAAACTGTGTGCGACAAGGGGACTCAAAAATCATGTGAAGGGGTAATTCAAGCCTAGAAAAGGGGAAGTACCTCCAAAATAGGAAAAGTTAAAATGTCTGCCGACATCATTGCAAGGCCAGTATTCCACACTTATATCTGCAACACATTGAGACCGTACAACCATGCACATTGGTGGACTTTGTGTCTGATGCAGTAAAGCAGGGTATACAGCATGACAGCTTATGCCTCCTGCACTGATACAAATACACTACTGACAGCACTGCAGTGGGGACACAGCCTGAACACCCCCAAAGATAAGACTGCTAAATATGCCAGATAGGCACCCCATGGAAGGGTACATGGACAATTCAGAAAAATGTGTCTCCTACAGATAGGCAGTTTTGTGTAAGCTGTACGAATGTAATGAAAGTCTTAAGGGACATCCTGGCAGTTGGTAGGCAGCAATACTTGCACTATGGTGCAGCATTTCAAGGGAGAGCACACTGCACAACAGTGCACTGTGCTCAGTTGTGTAAATATTAAAAAGATGAGTGCACTTTCAATCCACTAGTATGCATAGTACCAGGATAAGGACAGTGCTGTTGCTTCATGGCCTGCACACAGATGTACACAAATCCAAACATGCATACTTGTGCAGGACATTTTTGTTACCCCCAAATACAACAATGGAGTGAGGTTTCAGTAACAGTATTTAATGAGGATGATATAACCTGGGACAGCAGGGTTGCATACAACCCAATGAAGCTCACCTATAAGCCATTATATTTACCATCTCCTTGTCTTCATTTGCTTGGCAGGAAAGTGTTAGGTTACTGCATCTAAAATGCTAGAGTCATGACACTTAGATGTACAAGACTCTGACAGATAAAAAGGCAAGGTCAACACATGGTGTTGAGGGGCATCACTCTGATACACTTTTAAAGAGTTCAGCAACCAAGGACTTTTATGCCACTGATTGTCCTTTATTAACAGGACGTGCATCCACATATTGTGCACTGCCATTCTCCATTTACCTTCAATTATGCTGGCAGGCTTGTGGCACACAAAGTTGATGCGCTGCCACCCACTGGGCTCCACACTCATAGTAATGTATATTGTGGCTGCTAATCTGAACACATATGCTCTCACACACACACACACACACACACACACACACACACACACACACACACACACACACACACACACACACACACACACACACACACACACGCACACACACGCACACACATCCTGTCTACATGTCTAGGGGGCTTCTAATGTTGGTCACTAGTCAACAATGTTTGGTGCACGTTTGTAGCTGGCTATACTGGCTATATCTGCATTATAGAGCTTATGGTCTGCTGACTATGGGGTGCTTTTGTGCCATTATTAGATTGTGGTCTACTGGTAATACAGGTAGGCTGGGTCTTTTGCATGTACCTCCATAGGGCATTGTTATATACAGTGGATATAAAAAGTTTACACACCCCTGTTAAAATGCCAGGTTTTTGTGATATAAAAAAAAGACATCAATAAATCACTTCAAAACTTTTCTCACCTTTAATGTGACCTATAACTTGTACAATTCAATTGAAAAACAAACAAATCTGTTAGGGGAAATAATATAAAAAATAAAAAATGTACAATAAGCTGGTTACACAAGTGTGCACACCCTTAAACTAATACTTTGTTGAAGCACCTTTTGATTTAATTACAACATTCATTCTTCTTGGGTAGGACTCTAGCAGCATGGCACATCTTAACTTGACAATATTTGCCCACTCTTCCTTGCAAAATTGCTCTAAATCTGTCAGATTGTGAGGGCATCTCTTGTGCACAGCCATCTTCAGGTCATTCCACATATTTTCTATTAGATTTAGGTCTGGGCTCTGGCTGGGTTATTCCAAAACTTTAATTTTCTTCTGGTGAAGCCATTCTTTTGTTGATTTGGATGTACCCTTGGGGTCATTGTCATGTTGAAAGGTGAAATTCCTCTTCATCTTCAACTTTCTAGCAGACACCTGAAGGTTTTGGGCCAAACGTGAATGGTATTTGGAACTGTTCATAATTCCCTCCACCTTGACTTAAAGCTACAGTTCCAGCTGAAGAAAGGCAACCCCGAAGCATGATACTCCCACCACCATACTTTGCTCTGGGGATGGTGTTCTTTTGGTGATGCGAAGTGTTGTTTTTGCTCCAAACATATCGTTTGGAATCGTGGCCAAAAAGTTCAACCTTAGTCTCATCAGACATTTTCCCACAATGCTTTTGGGAGACTTGATGTATTGTTTTCCAGATTTTAGCCAGGCCTGGATGGTTTTCTATGTAAGAAAAGGCTTCCGTCTTGCAACCCTACCCTATAGCCCAGACATACAGAGAATACCGAAGATTGTTGTCACGTAGTATACAACCAGTACTTGCCAGAAATTACTGCAGTTCCTTCAGTGTTGCTGTAGGTCTCTTGTCAGCCTCCCTGATCAGTTTTCATCTTGTCTTTTCATCAATTTTGGAGGGATGTCCAGTTCTTTGCAGCATCACTGTTGTCCCATATTTTTTCCACTTTTTGATGACTGTCTTCACTGTGTTCCGTGGTATATCCAATGCTGTAGAAATTTTTTGTACCCTTCTCCTGACTGATGCCTTTCAACAATGAGATCCCTTTGATGCTTTGTAAGCTCTCTGTGAACCGTGGCTTTTACTGTAGCAGGCAACTGAGTAAATGTCAGGAAAATCCTACTAGGGCAGAAGAACTTTATTTGGGGTTAATCAGAGTCTCTTTAATTGATGGCAGGTGTGTACCCAAGAAGACTGAATGCTATAATTAAATCAAAAGGTGCTTCAACAAAGCTTTAGTTTAAGGGTGTGCACACACAACAAAGTATTAGCTTAAGGGTGTGCACATTTATGCAACCAGCTTATTGTATGTTTTTTATTTTTTTATATTTTTCCCCTAACAGATTTGTTTGTTTTTCAATTGAATTGTACAGGTTATAGGTCACATTAAAGGTGGGAAAAGTTTTGAAATGATTTATTGTGGTGTCACTTTTTTATATCACAAAAACCTGGCATTTTAACAGAGGTGTGTAAACTTTTTATATCCACTGTGTGTGTGTGTGTGTGTGTGTGTGTGTGTGTGTGTGTGTGTGTGTGTGTGTATATATATATATATATATATATATATATATATATATATATATATATATATAGGGTTCCACTTGAAATCTTGAATTTCAGTATTTTGAACTTATAAAGTCAAATACTCACATTTCAGAAACCGGCAGAAGCGCGAAATTCAAAATACCGAAGTACGGATATTTCGAATTTCTGCTTCAGGTGGTATGGAATGGGGATGTTTGGGTTTAATTTTGGTAAGTCTGTGTGTGTAAGTATGTTGGTTAGGGGTTTAGCGTGTGTAAGTGTGTGTTTGAGGGACTGTAAGATGTGTGTGTGTGTGTGTGTGTGTGTTTGTGTTACTTTTTGTGCAATCTCGGAGTTAGAATATATATGTAGGGGGTGTAGGGAGGGGTTGTAGGGGGACTTGCCCCCCCCTGCTTATATGTAGTTTACATTAGTTTGTTTTAATGTGGGGGGGGGGTTGTGTATGTTTATGTGTGTACTGTATGTGTAGCTTGAGTATAGATTTTGAATTTCGCGGTTGTGTGTTTTCGAGTTTGTGAGCTGTGGTTGGGTTATCGGCTTTGGAGTTTCGGAATACTGACATTCTAGATTTCAGTATTTCGAAATTACAAAGTGAACCAATATATATATATATATATATATATATATATATATATATATATATATATATATATATATATGTATGTAGAGAGAGAAAGAGATAGATATACCTTATGGCTGTTGTTTGTTCCATTACTGTATTTTGTAAGACTAACTGCCTTTTTTTATTTCAGCACTCTTGCCCTGTGCCATGCGTTCCTTGTATATGAGTCTCACAAAATTTATTTAATTTTGTTTTACGTGTCTTATCCCCAAGCCTACCAACCTTTAGTCTTCCCCATCAGAAGTAAGTTAATTTTTTCAGAGACATTCAGGGAGACATAATTTAAGCAGCCACAAAGCTTGATTGTGTCCCCTCCTGCATCCTGGCAATGAAAATATTAAGTATGTTTTCCTAAGCCTTTAACATAGGTAAGGGAATGTGTGACTGGCATCACCATGAGAGTCACAATACTTTTCTCCATGTAAGTACAAACTCCTATGGAAATGCACAGTGAGGGGCTTTCGTCTACGTAAGTGCAAACATCTCTGCAGGAGTGCATCAGTGAGGACTACCACTGCTTGTTGACTGGCATGCCACATGTATGACCCCAGACTGTTGTCCTGACTTCTTCCACTGAGGGACTGCTATAGCTCATGACTGACTCTGTCCCCTCCCCAGCATAGAATGTATATGGCAACCATTGTATAGCTAATACTGTTTTCATCAATATCATTTTTGGGTTTTCAAATGTTTGTTTTTCTGCTCTGGAATGAACAAAATAATGTATAGTATAATGTAGAGTACAATGCCCCTTTTGGCATGTACCTCACAAGACATCTACAACAACTGGAAAGGCCACAGAAATATCTCACAAAGAGGATTACCGGCCTCAAACAGATGCCCTACGCAAACCGTCTCAAAAAACTGCAGCTTTACTCTGTCGCATATCGCCTACTCAGAGGCGATCTCTGCCTAACACACAAAGCTATGTCAAACCCAGAGCTTTTAGACATGCTCCACTTAAAGAAATCCCAATCCCTCCGAGCTACAGGGACCTAAACCTTGTCACCACAATAAACAGAACATGCTGGAGGGATATATTCCTGTCCCAGAGACTTCCCATACTCTGGAACAAACTACCTATCTATATCAAACAAAGCTCCTCATTAGCACTCTTTAAGACAAATCTTGATGACTGGACGGGAAATAGGAAATTCACCCCGGGGATCACTTCTGTGTCTCTGCTCGACAGTGGAACAGGAAAATAATTTTCTTGGGTGGCGAAAGCCAGGGTACCTTTTGGCTAGGCTTATATAGGCCCTAGGGACAATAGCCTAGTACCTACCTATGAACCTATGTATGCAATGACAACCTTTCATATAAGTGTATAAATTCTATTTAACATACAGTTCTATATATTGTTTAATATTTTTGTACAAATGTCTTCCATATCTTGTAACCAGATCACTGCATACCTCTCAACTGTCCAGATTTTTGCCTCATGTTTTTGGTATGTTCCTAACAAAATTTTGTTTTTCTCGCAAATCACTGGTAAATCAGAGGATGAAAGTCAGAAAATATTGAGAAGCATTTAAGATGCAGGCTTCATACCCTTCAGAAAATCCATGTCAATGGAAAACCTGTTATTCTGTCAACTTTCTAAGTTTGTAAGATGAGTATTTAAACATTGTTCCTATTTTTGGGCCTTTTTATGGATTTGTCTAGATTCTTGCTCTAAGAGGTTGACAGGTATGGTTCACAGCGAAATGTGGACTCTAGTGGCCTAGTGCACACACATATAACAATAAATGAAGAAAATAAAATAATACATTTTTTATGTAGCTTGCCTTTTTGACTCATGCATACTGCAAAAGAATATGGCCCAGATGACTCAGGATTAAATTGCTGTCTAGGAAATGGTGGTGTCAGCTGGGAAAGAAGACAAATGATGCAGCAGAACATATACACCTCCATCTGGGAGAGGGTGGAGAAACACATGACTTAGGGTGCAGGTAAAGTTAATATTATGTGGTTGACCTAACAGGACACAACTGCTTCTAAGGGAACCACGTTCATCTTCCATCTTGCTTCATTCATAGAAAGGAGTCAAAGCCTTGTGCCATGTTCCTTGCATCTCTACCACTTAAAATTATAGTACAGGGCATAGGGGAACAAAACTCCTTAAAAAACTTACATACAAAAAAGCAGAAATTCAATACATATAAATCATGACTATATACAAATCAAGTATTTTACAACAATATATAATATAGAAATAACACAGATATTGTTAGAACTTTGCAGCATAAAAAAAGTACTGACAATCAACAGGTGTTCAGAGAAAGTTACACTTATTAGATTTTATAATCATATTATAAGAAATGTATACACAAAATAAATATTCTCCTGAAACCAATGCTAAAAAAAAACAAATACAGATCGAGTAGAGGAAAGTTGTTAGTAAGTCAAAAACATAATGGAAGTTACGAAAGGATAGAAGAAGTGAAGAAAAGGAGAGGAAAATAGAGACAGTTGAATGAAATGAAGATATGGTATAGAGGAAATTCTGTGTATTTATACTATGTAAAAACTGCAAGAAAAAACAACCAAGCTGGAGTCTACACTGTGTGATACTTTAAACCTCCTGTAATGGAGGCCATGGGACATATGCATATGACCCTCTAAGGACATCAAGTATTTCAGTCAAATGTCTGTATAGTTTGTCTGACTGACATTTTTGCCCTTTGGTTTGGATGCCTTTTTTTTTTTATACTACCTAGCTAGCGGATTGCATCATTCAGTCCAGTATCACAGATATTTCATTCGAGGTACTGCAGAAATTGTACAAGAGGTGTACAGGAGCATAGTAACTTACCTATTAGGTGATTAATCAGATGTGCATTAAAATAACTAGTATCTCGAGTAGTTCTAAGAGTGTGCAGAATAAGGCACAGTGCATTAGCAACAATACTAGAACACAGAGAAATTTCAGCATTCTTATACAATTTTGTTATAGAAAGTCATAGTTTCCCTTTAGATCATAGGGTTCTATCTGGTGAATATGGCTGAAGGCTGTTGGTTAGGGTGAGGCAGCTGACAGAAATATGATCAGTTTTTTGTATTGTAGAAATTTGGAATAGTAATAAACAGTGTGGGACTTCAAGCCAGTTTAGTTCCCTGAGTACTAGCAGTGGTGTTTTCTATAATGTTGATTGGCTACACATTAGATGACTTTATTATAGCACTGCTCAAGTTTTGATAGTAGTGTGGGTACAACAGAAATACCAGTAAATATGTAGTTGTCATTCATTTTCTTGTAGCATTGATGAGATAGGCTTTGGCTGTGTATAGGGAGCCAAATATTTGATGTATATTTTTTATAACTTGGGATATGTGTTGGATAAATTTTAAAAGCTTTTCTGGGAAGTCATTGGGGAATCATGAGGCATTAAGCAAACACTCCTCTGATATTTGCCTGGGCAATGGCCCTATCATAATCTTGCCTTTGGACTGGAGTTTCATGGTTGCAGATGCAGATGGATAGCAAGTAGGGAGGAGCAAAAAATGAACTGTTACTAATAATGATTATGTCTTTCTTAACATTTACCACTCATCATAATAGTGCTCTTTCTTGTTATATCTTGATCACAAATTGTTCTGATAATTTGAGAAGGAGGGCTGGGATACCCCTATTTTCTATGTCTCCCTCTTGGCACATTTGAATGCTACCTGATAAAATAGTTTAACCTATCATGTAGGATTTTAATCCCCCTTCATAGCAGTTGCAGATCAGCACATCAGTATAGGCCTATATCTCCCATGTCGATCCCCAGTTCTCAGTGATCCAAAGACCCAATCTGTGCCCCAGGGTTTTCAAAGAAATGATTTAATCCAGTAGTCTTGTGAACATTAGTTTCCCAGTGACAAAGATGGACTAGGCAAAGAATGCTACGCTACTGCTATTTTTCTAAGAGCACTCCAGAATTTTATAAACTCCTGCACTACTTTGAGCCCCTTCCCTCCCACATTATTTGTCCTTATACTGATGACACCACCTAGCTCATTTCCCCTTGCAGTTAGATCCTAAGGATTCACTCCTTCATCCTCCCAGCTATGTCACCTTACCTCCCTCTCACCTTCTTTTCATAGTTTTACCTTTCTAATAATTTACCCTTATTAACACATAACTGTCTTGCATACAGATAACGATAGTTTGCACAAATGTCTGATTTATGTTTGGAGAAGAAATAGAAACATTTGTGAAGGACTTGAGTGAGTATAAGCAGTTTGATATTAGGATCATAGTAGGTTACTAGGAAATTGACCCAGAGTTCATTTTAAGCCTAGCTGTTTCATTCCAATGTCACTGGGTCAGAGCGGGATGGTGGGAAGGGTATATGTGCCCCTATTGGCCAGTGTGTGCCTGGCATAAAGCCCAGCAGCCCTAGGTCAATAAGCTACTGGCTGGTCGGTGTCTAGTTGCCCAGCCTAGGTTACCTGGGATAGCTCTGTTGAGCGAAAGCTGGATATAAAACCAGCCAACCTGCCAAACATGAACTGAGAATTGCTACGCTTAATGTAGGTTCACTGACAGGACGCAGCTTCGAAGTGAATGACATGATGATGGACAGCCTATGTATCAAGGAGATGAGATGGTAGGGCAGTGCAGCAAAGCTACTTGGCTTGGGATCCAGAGTCTACTACTCAGGTGGAGGGCAGGCTAGAAATGGTGTAGGAATTGTGGGGAGAGAGAGGCTTTAGAAGGCAGTAAGGTATATCATCAGAATTAATGACAGACTCATGGCAGTCAGACTCCAGTGTAATGATAGGGCAGTATTCATAATATCAGCCTATGATAGGGCAGTATTCATAATATCAGCCTATGATAGGGCAGTATTCATAATATCAGCCTATGATAGGGCAGTATTCATAATCACAGCCTGTGCCCACAGCAGGGCTGTAATAGTGAGGAAAACAGTGTATTCAAACAGCAGTTGCAAGGCCAACTAGATATAGCAGGACAACATGAATTGGTGTTGATAATGGGTGACTTGAATGCACATATCGGGACAGACAGAACAGGATATGAGGACTGCCTGGGTCCACATGGGTGGGGCAACAGGAATAAAGGAAAAGCCATTCTAGACTTCTCTCTGGCAAATGGCTTGATAGCAGCCAACACATGGTTCAGAAAGAGAGACAGTCACAAGATCACATACAAGAGTAGTCAACATGCAACTCAGGTAGACTTCCTCCTAGTAAGGAAAAGGCACTGGGGCAGAATCCATGATTTCAAAGTCATCCCCAGTGAAACAGTCAGCCCACGGCATTAACTACTAATTCCCACAATCAGCTGCAAGCAGTGGTCAGAGAAGGCTCTAAGGTCAACAGAGACCAGGTTGAAAGTTGACTGGAGAGAAAGTACAAAGTTCAAGGAATTACTCAGGGCTCTAGCACCCCAAGAAGAGGAGGAAATAGATGGAGTTGAAGAAGAATGGCAGTACCTAAAAACAGCATGTGTTAGGACTACAGAAAATATATGTGGCCAAGCCAGGTATAGAAATAAGGTACTTAAGGAAAGCTGGTGGTGGAATGCAGAAGTCCAGGAAGTCATTAAAAGAAAAAAGGAGTGCAGGAAGAAGTGGGAGACAGAAAACACTGACTAGACTAGGAAGGACTACTGGTTGGCTAACAAAGAAGCTAAGAAAGAAGTTGCAATAGCAAAGAACAGGGCATCGGAGGCACTGTACCAACTTCTGGAAAGTGACTCAGTAAGGGGCACAACGAAACTATATCAGGTTGCAAGGCAAAGACAGAAAGATAAAGAAGATAGTCGGACACCCTTCATAAAGGATGTCCACAACAACCTGCTCACCAGTCCAGAAGACATCAAAGGCAGATGGAAGGAGTACTTCCAGCAGCTTCTGAATGAAGAAAACCCCACAGAAGCTGTACTGCCCCAGAAACAGCCTACAATGAGAGAAGAAGAGGAGCCCACCCTAGAAGAAGTAAGAACAGCACTAAGGAAGATCATCTTCTTTCTGCTGTTCCCGTTAGGGGTCACCACAGCAGATCACCTGTTTCCATTTCTTCCTGTCCTCTGCATCTTGCTCTGTCACACCAACCACCTGCATGTCCTCTCTCACCACATCCATAAACCTTATCTTAGGCCTTCCTCTTTTCCTGTTACCTGGTAGCTTCATCATTGGCATCTTTTTCCCAATATACTCAGCATCCCTCCTCAGCACATGTCCAAACCAATGTAATCGTGCCTCTCTGGCTTTGTCTCCAAACCTTCCAACCTGGGCTGACCCTCTAATATACTTATTCCTAATCCTGTCCACCCTCGTCACACCCAGTGCAAATCTTAACATCTTTAATTCTGCCATATCCAGCTCAAACTCCTGCCTTTTTGTCAATGCCACTGTCTCCAACCCATATAACATAGCTGGTCTCACTACCCTCTTGTAGACCTTCCCTTTCACTCTTACAGGTACTCGTCTGTCACAAATCACTCCTGACACTCTTCTCCACCCACTCCATCCTGCCTGTACTCTCTTCTTCACCTCTCTTCCACACTCACCATTACCTGAACTATTGACCCCAAGTATTTAAACTCATCCACCTTCGCCACCTCTACTCCTTGCATCCTCACCTTTCCTCTATCCTCCCTCTCATTCACACACATATATTCTGTCTTAGTCCTGCTGACCTTCATTCCTCTTCTCTCTAGAGCATATCTCCATCTCTCCAGGGTCTCCTCCACCTGTTCACTACTCTCACTACAGATCACAATGTCATCTGCAAACATCATAGTCCACGGGGACTCCTGTCTGATCTCGTCTGTCAACCTGTCCATCACCATTGCAAATAAGAAAGGGCTCAGAGCTGATCCTTGATGTAACCCCACCTCCACCTTAAACACATCCGTCACTCCCACCACAGACCTCACCGCTGTCACACTACCCTCGTACATATCCTGTACCACTCTTACATACTTCTCTGACACTCCTGACTTCCTCATACAATACCACAACTCATCTCTAGGCGCCCTGTCATATGCTTTCTCTAAGTCTACAAAAACACAATGCAACTCCTTCTGACATTCTCTGTACTTCTCCATCAACACTCTCAGAGCAAACTAAGGAAGATGAAGTCAGGGAAAGCAGCAGGTTCAGATGAGGCCACAGCAGGTGTGATAAAGATGCTGGGTGAGATAGGGGAGAAATGGCTCTGGAGGGTACTAATAGCAGTGTGGAGAGAAAGGCGTATCCCAGATGACTGGAGAATAAGCATACTCGTGCCAGTGTACAAGAACAAAGGGGACATCCACAACTGTGGGCAGTAAAGAGGCATCAAGCTCCTATCACATTGGATGAAAGTTCTGGAGATGGTGATTGATAAACAGATATACAGAGTAGTAGAATGTAAGATGGGAGATGAGCAGTTTGGATTTAGATCAGGATGCAGCACAACTGACCAGATGTTTGCATTGTGACAGATACTTGAGAAGAAGCTAGAGATGAGGAGAGAGTCCAACTGGGTATTCCTAGACTTGGAGAAAGCATATGACAAGGTCCCAAGAAAGGTGATTTGGGCAGTACTGCAGTGGTTTGAAATCCTAGAAACATTGGAAGAATTAGTGCAGGCTATGTACAAGGACCCAATGACTTAAGTACGGACAGTGTTTGGCCTCACAGAAGGGTTCCCAGTAGGTATGGGTGTGGGTGTACATCAGGGTTCAGCACTGAGCCCACTGCTGTTCATACTGGTGATGGATTACATTAGCAAACAGGTTGGTGGGGCTGGATCAACAAACCTGCTGTATGGCAGTACAGGCAGACTCTGAGCTAGAACTTCACCAAAGGATAGGAGAATGGAATGCAAATCTGAAGGCACAAGGGATAAAACTAAGCACAGATAAGACAATGGTAATGGCAGCAAATTGGGGAAATCAGGAGAAGTTGAGAATAGAGATAGAGTGGAACATGTAAACACTTCATGTATCTGGGAGGAGTAGTTGAGGAGAAGGGTAGTCTAAATGAAGAGGTCAAAGCTAGAATCAGAGGGACTGTAGCCAACTGGCATAGAGTATCAGATTTAGTCTATGTCAGAAGAATGCCAAAGGAGCTGAAAAGTAAGGTGTACAAGATAGTGATGCGACCAGTACTACTGTATGGTATGAAAACCTGGGCAGTAAAGGCAGACAACAGTTGAAGAAGCTAGAGGTGATGGAAATGAAGTGCCTGAGAAAGGTGATAGGATGCACACTGTGGCACAGGCAAAGAAATGAGGACATAAGAGCAGAAGCCAAAGTAGCTCCAATTGCAGAAAGATCAAAGAGAACAGATTACAGTGGTTTGAACACGTGTAAATAGCAGAAGACAATCTGGTGAGGAAGATTTGGGACAGACAGGAAGAAGGTAAGAGGAAGCGAGGACATCCAGCAAATAGGTGGATGGATTGTGTGAAAGAAGATCTGCGACAGTCAGGCATGAGTGTTGAAGAAAGCAGGAATGTGGCACTGAATTGAGAGAGTTGGCAAAAGTTAACACGATACCCCAACCCCATGTAGAAAAATGGGAAAAAGGGGGCTGATGGTGATGATGATGATGTTTCATTCCAATGTAACAGGAAGCCACGCACGTTTTTAGGTAAGTGAAACAACATAATTTTAATATCATATGAAACCATAAAGCACAGATCTAGTGAATGAAAATCCATCCCACTGCTTAATTTTTAGTATTTTTAAGCTCACCTGAAGTCTTATTCTCCCTCACAAACTATGAACGATACAAAGAAACTGAGTAATATAGTGCTAACGACAACAAGAGATGAGTAAGGGACAGTTTGTATAGAGTACAGATTACATTACAGCAGTTCTTACATGTCTTTGTCTAGGAAATGGATAATGAAAGGTTCTTCAATAAAATAACCACCCCCCTGGGGAACCACTTTATACGTACCTAAAAATAAGACATCAGAGAGACAGTAAGAAGAATAGGATTTGAAAATCCTGCACCAAAGGCAGAATAAATGCAATGAAGATGATGAGGAGAAAACAGAGAATTATGGGAGATGTATATCACTTCTAATGCTGATGATACACACTTTATACACAGTGTGACAATGAAGAACAATCCTGTTTGACAATACATTGTAAAACGCATGCAGAACTGAAAATCCAAAATTTGGAAGAGAAATACAGAGAGTAAAAGATGAATCTTTGTAGGTGCAAATAAATTTTAAGGACACGCGAGAAGAAGTAGAATTAAACAAATTTGTAGCACAATGACATTTTAGAAAGGCAGAATTATCCATAAAGCAAGAGTAGAAAAGTGTTTCCATATAAAAGGACTGAGATAATGTAAAACTAGGATCAGAACGAATGAGGTAAGTAAACACTGGAAAGGGAAGAACTGATTATGTGTAGTAATGGGACAGAATGAAAATAGGAAAACAAGTAGAAGTTATGTAGCATGAGAGGATGAAAGGAGGGTAAGGGGGAAGCAGGCAATAAATGAGCATATAAAAAGTGAGAGGATGGTGGATAGAGGAGAGTACATTTACTGGCAGTGAATAAAAGGGCTACTGTTAGAGTCAGTTAAGTGTAGTGACAGATTTCTTCTCTTTAAATTCATGTATCATTAGCTTCTAAAAGGTACTGTAATACAAAAGAACCATCAACTCACAAAAAATGAAGTATAATAATATTTAAAAGCAAAGTAACTAAAAGCATAAATCTGCACTATTATACAGTGACCCCCCCCCCATTAATATTCGAAAACATGCACGCTGATTGGTCAGCGTGCCTGTTGTAAATCAGACTTATACTAATGGAAAAAGGTCCGGTCAATCAGACTATTTCTCATAGTATAAGTATTTACTTTTTTTGTGTTAGGCAGCAATGGAGAACGGAAGAGCTCCATTGCTGTAATCTCGCTATGTTAAATGAGTTTAACATCGCGAGATATCTTAAAAAAAGCAATGGAGATCTTCCTTTCTCCGTTGCTTTTTTTAAAGGTGTCTTGCTATGTTAAACTCGTTTATCATAGCAAGACAGCTTTAAAAAAGGGAACGGAGATCTTCCTTTCTCCATTGCTTCCTCTACACACAGCTCTGATGTACTGTGTAAGCATACGCATGTGCAGTACAGCAGAACTGCTCCAGGATACCGGACAGCTGCGGAAGGGCAGCACAAAGGCATTATACAATGCCATTATTTAAGAAAAGTAAGTATTTTTTTCTTAAATAATGACATCGCATAATAGCAATAACCCACTTCTGGGTATGGGTAATGCTGGATTTACCCACGGTTGTTTTTGTTTGGCCACTCGGGCTTCACCCTCATGACCAAACCACACCAACCGTGGGTAAATCCAGCATTACCCACACCCAGGCGTGGGTCATTGCTTAAATATAAAACACATCAGTAAATCAAAATAACAAGTGGCACACTAAATCCTGCATGAATTCATCCACTTCTTAAATGCATGAGTAAACATTTGCCCTTATAAGGTTTCCATCAGACTTAAATAGTTAATTAAATGCAGTTTATCTGTTAACTTTTATGTTTGTTTGTTTAGCGAGGTGGTGCATGGATCACACTGGATCAATTTCAGGCACAGTCCAGGTGAATAAGATCACAATGGAAGGTAAAAACAATATTACAAGAGCTCTACAGATTAGTACAACATATGCTTATTTACAGTATTTACAAAAATGCGTTATCAGTATAAC